>NW_027370042.1:0-38639 GCF_046119375.1 Phyllobates terribilis
ATTTCTCAAAGAAAGGTCAACCATATTTATAATCCATCAATAGATATATTTAATCTTCTAATTAAATATATTTATACATCGATTGATATATAAATTTATACTTATATTAATAATAGCTCTTTATCATTAATAAGCTCTAAGTCATATCTTGTATAACTTTATATTATATACTTTATATAATCTCTCAAACATTGATCCAGTCCACATACTCTTATGGTGTGACCTCGTAGGACCCAATTATAATAGCAATCAATTTTATACCATAAAATCCATAAATCATAGTTGACTTCTAGCAAAGCACTGTGACTACCTAAAATAATCGGATTATAAATCTTCATTAAATATCCTATTTCATATTTAGTAATTGCACCTTTGATTAAAGGACACAATTCCTTCAATCTCCCACTTGTCCTTCAAACAAGTATGCAATGTTAAAATTCCTTTGTCACTTAAAGTCTTATTTGACTATATGATGAAACTCATCTTTTCCGCCAAATATGTTTCTTGAACTCTTGAGATCGAAATGTCAGTACAGATGATTATTAATAATCCATCTGAGCATGGCCATGCGTTTTTTCAGTTCTCACTCTTCAAGTGGCCGATACACCATTCCTTTCCTAATGTATCATGGTATACACGGAATAGGAGGACATATTCAATCTTGTAAAAATATAGCTCCCACTCAACTTTTGGCAATCCCAATCACTACTTTTATAACTGCCTGTTACGGTCAGCGTTTAGCAGCGTCAAAGACATACCGACAACCAAATGAAGACTATATCGTACTAATGTCTAAGGAACTCACTAATCATGAATAATCTTAGAACTCTGTAGTAATGTCCCACAGAATCCTAAGAACGGTCTGCCCAATATGTATCACCATACACATCTATGTAATTGATTAGACATCTCTGTGTCCCTACAACACATGAAACCCGGTGTTGTCAATCAATCTCACAATATGGTCTTAAAATAAGTCATTTGTATCCAAATTAATGACTAAGACCATGGACAATTTAATAATTTTGTAATTTCAGTTCACTTAATGGGGCTTCATCCACCAGAATAGTTTTGATGGACCCATTTGTTAACTACAAAATTATTTGGATACTTTATTCAAATCCAAGTAATTTAAATAATAATATGAAAATCATATATATGAATCAAGCATAAGTGTTTGTAATAACAATAAACAAGTTTTATCAAAAAACAAATATTTCAAAACAATTCTCCAATGTGTTTGAGCCCTTTGGCCCGAGTGTGACTCTCATGCTTGGGCCTAGACAAGTGCTTGGTTAAAGGATCTGCAATGTTGTCGTCTGTGTGCACTTTGCACATCCTCACATCACCTCTATCAACATAGTGTCTGATCATGTGGTACTTCCGTAGGACATGTCTGGATCTAGAACTAGAACTAGGTTCCTTGGCGTGAGCAATGGCGCCATTGTTATCACAATAGACGTTAATAGCTCTAGTTCTATATGCTGAAGATTGGTATCTGCTGCACATACTCAAATCGTGCGCAACATCTGGGCGAGTACATGTCATAGCATACATGATCGATCCTATGGCTGAAGCACAAGGAATCTTACTCATTCTCTCAGTTTCACCAAGTATTTTAGGACACTGGCTTTTGCTGAGATGTAAACCATGTTGCATAGGAAGAAATCCTTTCTTTGAATTCATCATATTGAATCTAGCAAGGATTTTATCTATATAAGTTCCTTGACTTAGACCAATAACTCTCCTTGATCTATCTCTCTAGATCTTTATGCCTAATATGTACTCTGCCTCTCCTAGATCTTTCATTGAAAAATTCTTCTTAAGCCATTCCTTAACTGTCTTCAGCATAGGAATATCATTTCCAATGAGTAATATGTCATCCACATATAGAACTAGGAAGACCACTTTGCTCCCACTAAACTTCTTGTAAACACAGGGCTCTTCTTCGCATCTGATGAAATCAAACTTTTTGACTACTTCATCAAAACAAAGGTTCCAACTCCTAGATGCTTGCTTAAGTCCATAGATAGACTTCTTAAGCTTGCATACTTTCCTAGAATTCTTAGGATCCTCAAATCCTTCTGTTTGCAGTATGTATACATTCTCTTCTAAATTTCCATTTAGAAAAGCGGTTTTGACATCCATTTTCCATATCTCATAGTCATAATAAGCGGCAATAACTAGGATGATCCTAATGGACCTGATCATTACGACCGGTGAGAATGCTTCATCATAGTCAATACCATGAACTTGTCTAAATCCTTTGGCAACAAATCTTGTCTTATAAACAGAAACATTTCCATCCTTGTCTGTCTTAATCTTAAAGACCCATTTGCATCCAATGGGTTTCACCCCATCAGGAAAATCTATCAAGTCCCATACTTGATTTTTAGACATGGAGTCCATTTCGGATTTCATGGTTGCAAAACATTTTTTTGGAGCTGGTGTCCTCCATAGCTTGTTTATAGGTAGCAGGCTCATCATTTTCTAAGAATAGAATATCAATATTAGCAATCGGGACGAAATCCTCATATCGTCTAGGTTGCCTCCTTAGCCTGACTTATCTATAAAGTGGTCCTACAGCTGGAGAGACTTCAGCAGGAGGATTGACCACATCAGTATGTTGTACCTCAGTTGCTTCATCTGCTTGAGGAATTACATCTTGATTTTGGATAGTTTCACCTTGAGAAGGTAATATTCCAAAATCAAGTTCCTCTATGTCATCTTCTATGTTCTCTTGCTGTAGAGTTTGTTGCTCAGCTTGAATCTCATCAAGCTGGACATTTCTCCCACTTGACTTCTTGGAAAAGAAATCCTTTTCCAAAAAGGCACCATCCCAAGCAACAAATACTTTGTTCTCAATGGAATTGTAGAAATAGTAACCCCTCGTTTCCTTGGGATAACCTATAAAAAGCATTTGTCTGATTTAGGTGCGAGCTTATCAGATAGTAAACGCTTTACGTAAGCCTCGCATCCCCAAACTTTCAGAAATGAAAAGCTGGGAGGCGTCCCAAACCATATCTCATGTGGTGTCTTGTCAACTGATCGTGACAGAGTCTTGTTTAGTGTGAATGCAACAGTAGTGAGGGCATAACCCCAAAAGGATGTCGGAAAATCAGCAAAACTCATCATGGATCGGACCATGTCTAACAATATCATGTTTATCCTTTCAGACACACCATTCAGTTGTGGTGTACCTGGTGGAGTGAGTTGTGTTATTATACCACAACTCCTCAAATGATGGTCGAATTCTTGGCTCAAATATTCACCCCCTCGATCTGATCGAAGTTTCTTTATCTTCTTGCCAGTTTGTGTTTCAACTTCATTTTGAAATTCTTTGAACTTTTCAAAAGATTCAGATTTATGTTTCATTAGATAGATATACCCATATCTACTAAAGTCATTAGTAAATGTAATGAAGTATCGATAGCCTCTCCTAGCTTCTGTGCTCATAGGTCCACAAACATCAGTATATATGAGAGCCAATAGCTCAGTAGTTCTTTCACTTGTACCAGTAAAAGGTGACCTTGTCATCTTCCCCATTAGGCATGATTCGCATGTTTCAAAAGATTCAAAATCAAATGATTTTAGACGACCAACACGTTGGAGTTCTTTCACGCGTTTGATGCTAATGTGGCCCAAGCGACAATGCCATAGGTTGGCTTCACTTATATTATTCGACTTTTACCTTTTTGTAACAACGTTATATACTTCAGATTTGAGCTCCAATATGTATAGTCCAGTACTATTCTCATTGGCATGGGCGTAGAAAATATCATTCTTGTAAATGTCAAAACCATTATCAACAATAATAAGTTCATAGCCCTCATGGCGCAAAGCTGAAAATGAAATCAAATTTCTAGAAATTGAAGGAACAAAATAACAATTATTAAGTTCTAAAACTAATCCAGAAGGTAGAGGTAGACTATAATCTCCGGTTTCAATTGCAGCAACTGCTGCTCCATTTCCAACGCGGAAATCTATCTCTCCTCTCTGCAACCGTCTCCTATTTCACAGTCCCTGCACATTTGAAATAATGTGAGAACCACAACCGGTATCTAATACCCAATAATTGGAGCTAGTTGATAAGATTTCAATAACGTATATACCTGAAGAAGATACAACATTCTTTTTATTTTCCAGATACTTGGGGCAATTTCTCTTCCAATGCCCCTTAGCCTTACAGTAGAAGCATTCATGCTCAGCAACTACCCTTACTTTTGGTGCGGGTACTTTGGGTTGAGCAACTTTCTTGCCCTTCCCTTGGTATTGATGCTTCTTCTACGGGCCTTTCTTGAACCCTTTTCCTTTATTGACCATACGAACATCTTTTTTAGGGCCAACCAAGACATTTTGCTCTGTGGTTTTGAGCATAGCATGCAGCTCATTGAGAGTCTTACCCATGGCTCCCATACGATACATCTGCCTGAAGTTGGTAAACCCATCATGAAGGGAATACAAGATTATATCTGTTGCCATCTCAATGTTGTAACGGTTATCAAGTCTGGCCATCCTATCAAACAGGCCTATCATGTGAAAAACATGTGGTCCAACTGATTTCCCCTTGTCCAGCTTGCTTTGCAATATAGTCTTGAGGGTCTCATACCTCTCAATCCTTGCTTGCTCTTTGAAAAGATCTCTAAGATTTTTCATTATCGTGATCTTCAAACCTCTATTGATGACCAGGCTCCATAGCTGCAAGCATGAGGCAAGTTACACCTCTAGACCTTTCGCAGATTTTCTTGTAATTGGCCTTTTCCTCATCAGATGAGGTGTCAGACAATTCAGGAATGGGTGTGTTTAAGACATCCTCTTGTTTCTCAGACCTGAGAACAATTCTCAGTTGCCTTTCCCAATCGAGGAAATTGGCGTCGTTCAGCCTGTTTTTCTCAACTATTGAGCGTAGTGTGAATTTGAGGTTTTCGCCAGACATAGTGACTACAAAACAAAAAATGAAAACATGCAGATAAATTATGCTTGAAATGCAAGAACTTAAAATCATTATAAAACTAAGTTGTTGCACATTCTACTCAATTTAATTTGTCCCTTGTGAGTAAAATGATTCCAAGATCCTATTTTAGATGAAACTCGAGCATACTAAGGCACTTTCCCAAGTCTCATGTAAGCAAGGTAAGTAGCTCTTTACTAATTATAACTCCTTATAATTCTTGGTTGATGTCCACATCTAATGTTAAGCGCATCCTATGCCTCAAGATCCAAAACTGAGTCTTTTGGTCTCTTGTTGAGTCAAACCATATCAAAGCAGCATGCCCCTATTAGACATACCCGCACTAGCCAAATGGTCAAAGAAGGACACCTCGCTAAGGCAAAAACTATCCAACGAATTCCAAAGACCTCGTGGTTATGACATGGAAAGGCAATCTCAATATTCTTTTAAGGGACTAAGCATGCAATGATTGTCTATCTAGAAATGAACAAAATGACATAAACAGACAAACAAACATGCAAAGCAAGAAATTATAAGACATTCACATAATGCAATAATAGAGGTTGGTTCCTAGTATGGCCTCTAAAAGATCTAATCTTCGAAAGTCTTGATATCTTGGATCACCATCCTTAGCTTCATAGGATCTTCGTCTTCTTGTATTACATAAATTTTGAAAAAAATACTCTTGCATAAATTTAAATTACAAAAAATACATAACGATACGCAGATCGTGTACAAGAAAAAACATAACGATACGCAGGTCGTATTTATCTATCCTAATTTGGGCCATACTAGTCACCGCATGCAATAATACCATAATATTAAACATGCATACAATAATAATATTTAAAATAGAAATTAGTGAGAGGTGCTATTTATCCACATAAAAAGCATAAATAATTAATCATATTAACTATTTAGAATTAGAAACGATTTCTCATTATTTCAATTCAATAAAAATTTGAATAAAATTAATATCTAATATTAATTATTAATTTGCCAAAGATCGAATCTAATATTCTTAGATAAAATTTAATTATATTAATCAAAATTAACTAAATAAAATTTCTCTATATCTTATAGAATAATTAAATCTTTATTTATCAGAATAAATCTTATTTAAATTGATAGAGAATATCCCAAAATAAATTCTTTCTTCATTGATCAAATAAATTTGATTTATTCAATAAATAATATCTAAAAAATTCATTTTTAATCTGATTTATCCAATTCGATATAGCCATATGATGGCGTATTTGGTGATGGGGCCGCCAGATGGCTGCCGTGCACAAATCCAGCGAAGGAAAGGCCGCCAGTCGCCGTCATACGGCTCCGGTGGAACTACCCAGCCCATATCTGGCTCAACTAGATCTAGAACAGTCAAGAGGCCGGATCGATTACAGCCTCTCCGTGTGTGGCTCGTCCAAATTCGTCTCCTGCGCAACTACCGGAGATAATGATTGCAACAGTTGCAATTCCGGCCACCGGCTTGTTCTCGGTATCGGTAACAATTACCGAAAGCTTGCGTAATTTTTTTCTCTTAAAAATCAAACATTTTGACTTAATTTTGATGAAATTAGAGTACGTAGAATAAAATTCCTTGACAAATTGATTAAAGTACAGATCTTTAACTTTTAAATTGAAATAATCATGAACATATATCAGAAGTTTGAACCAATCAATTTATGCAAGAGGCTCTGATACCACTGTAGGGATTTAGATGCGTATAAGCAAAATTGCAGGAAACGATTTCCTGACATCTAACGAAGGATCTAATGCTCCGATTGGATTCAGATATAGAAGAAATAATACCTCTTGATGCGTGAATTTTCGGATGAACGAGGAGATCAAGAGCCGCAAATGAAGCACTTCTAGTTGGTCCACCCCGAGTAGAGAGATCTGGATCGCCTTCTTCTCCGGTTGCTAGAGCGAAGAATCAAAGGCTTGTCTTTTCAGAGAGAATTTTTTTAGAGCTTTTGTTACGTAGAAAATAATCAATTGATCTCTTTCTCAAAGAAAGGTCAACCATATTTATAATCCACCAATGGATATATTTAATCTTCTAATTAAATATATTTATACATCGATTTACATATAAATTTGTACTTATATTAATAATAACTCTTTATCATTAATAAGCTCTAAGTCATATCTTGTATAACTTTATATTATATACTTTATATAATCTCTCAAACATTGATCCAGTCCACATACTCTTATGGTGTGACCTCGTAGGACCCAATTATAATAACAATGAATTTTATACCATAAAATCCATAAATCATAGTTGGCTTCTAGCAAAGCAGTGTGACTATCTAAAAAAATTGGATTATAAATCTTCATTAAATATCCTATTTCATATTTAGTAATTGCACCTTTGATTAAAGGACACAATTCCTTCAAAATTTCCAACGTGCTGGTATGTTAATATCTTCACACTGATTACATTTACTTCCTTCTTCTTTCCTATTACATTGTCCTCCACGACCCTCCTCTTGGTTGTTTCTTGACTTGTTCTAGAGCTAAACTCCCTTTTACACCTTTTTGGCTATTTTCCTTTCTGTTTGTCCTAGGGAGAATCGAAGCTTGTTGACCCCGACATTCCTCTTTGGTGTCAAGGGCTAGACTGCATCTCTATTCAACGATTCTTGGTCATGCATTCTTTGCCTCAGGTGGATCGAGTCACTCGAGTTGTGACCTAGTTTTAGGGTGTTGGAGCCCGGGAATGAACGCGTAGTCAACACTCTACGCGTGGACTTTTGTTCTCTGAATGGGGGTGTTGGAGCCCGGGAATGAACGCGTAGTCAACATTCTACGCGTGGACTTTTGTTCTCTGACTGGGGGGATGTTGACTTCTCTTCGTGTAGTAAGTAATGCTTCTTGCGCATTGACTCCTTCATGTATCTTGAGGAATGAGCTTCGGGTACCTGCGTATCAAACCCAGAGGAGGGAGCCCTCTGGATTTGATCCTCCGACGATCAAGTCAGTATTCATTCGTGTAAAGTTTCTATACGAAGTAAAAAGTCTTATATGCGTGAGGCTTAAGTAAAGAGAGAGAGAAAGTGTAAGTGTTCGCGAAGGGACGTTTGGGATTTGAATGGAATTTGTATATGCGTAGCGAGAAAAGAGAGCTCTCGATATTGCAAAAAGTAACGAGAATGAACAGTGATCCCCCGCTTCTACTTTCCACTTCTCTATTTATAGGGTGGAACTTGGAATGGGCCTTGGGCCTTTTTCCTGATGGGCCGCGCTTTTTACCCTCAATATGGGCTTAAGGGTAAAAAGGGATCCAACATCCACCCCCTTAGGGTTTGCATGGAAATTACGCGTAAACCATACACCTCACGTTGGATCCTCTTCGTCTTTCCTTTAGCTTATACCATCCTTTTACCTTCTGCCACGTGTCGCTTACTTACTGGACCTCTTCTGACATCGCTTCCAATATATAAAGGGAGAAGAAGCGCCGATTCCTCATTTCTTCCTGCTTTTCTCCTTGTTTCTTCTCTCTTCAACCGTTTCCTTCCTCCGGTGAGCTTTGCTGTCTACTAGTGCTCTTGGTGGTTTTCCGGCGATCTTTCCGATTGCACTGGCGCGCACACGAACCCTCAGTGAATCCATCAAACTCCTTGCACTTCCTCCTCCGCCCTCCATGTCAGGTTAGAACCTCTGTTCTCCGACGTCGTTTATCTTCTTAACTGAGCTTTTTGCTTCTACTATTCCGGCGTGCGGGTGGCGGTGGGAGGCCTCCTCAGGTTATTATAACGAGGCGGTGTGATAGGTGGGTGCTTCCCCTTTCTCGCCGGTCGCCTGAGTGGGATCTCTTCCTCCACCGTTGTTCGTCGTTTGGTATTCTGGGTTGATATGTTTATTTAATTAATGTCACATCCGGGCCGTCGTTTCACCTTCCTTGTCACATCAACTATTCCGCCCTTTCAACTTCCATCGCACTTTTCGATGCTCTGTTGAGGATAAAAACCCCCTTTTGCCCCTGTCCTTTCGAATTCCTCTTTTCTTTAGGTTGGGTACGGTTTTTCTTGGGAGTGATTAATAATGTTTTCCGCGAGTACCTTTGTTTTTTACTTAAACCGTATTTCGCAAGAATTCATTATTTCTATCATGCTCCTAAGAATTATCTTGTGCCCATTCTAGGTCCTAGCTCCTCCAGCGACTCGCGTTCTACGTCTTCGTCCAGCGATTCTTCGTCCAATACCCACCCCGAAGCTTCGCCTATACGAACCGTCTTCGCGCAAGGTGAACAGGCCTTGACGGCCCTGAAGCCCGACAACTCCACGCTCGCGGAGCCTCGCGTGATAATCCCGGAGAGTTACAGGGGCACATTTCCTCTTGTGAAGATTTACACGAAGCGCGTTCCGGGCCTTCGTCTAAAGGGTATGGGAAGCAATTTCGCTAGGGAACGCTCTACGTTGTCTCTTTCAGGCCTAAAGAGAATCGCTAACCGGTATCCCTTTCCCAAGGGTACTATCCTAGCGCTTCCCGAAGAAGGTTGTAAGATGGCCTACAACTTCGATGGTTGGTGTACGATAAGCAAGCAAGCGTTGGAAGCTGGTTTTCGTCTCCCTTTGCCTCCTTGGGTACAAATTTATCTCAGGGCTACGCGTTTCAGCCCTACCCAACTTCACCCGATGGTCTGGCGAGCCGTTTCCATTTATACTATGCGAGCCCAAGACATCGGGTCGAAGCCTTCGACCTCGCGTTTTAACTTCGTTTATTCTCCTCGAAAGATAACATGCAACATCGGTCTTTTTACTATGCGAACCTTGGTGGAGTCGGCGTGGAAGTTGCCTACAAATGAGAAAATCTGGAAGACGCAGTGGTTTCTATTCCGTCCTCCACCCGAGGACACCTTCGCGTACGGTATCCGGACAGAGGTTTATCTTTCTGACTTTACTGCTGATAAGGATTTCAAGGCAAACTTCATTGCTCATTACACCGATTATCCTTCTTCTTCCCTCCGCGTATTCTTACGCAAGGTTACGCCTAAACTTTGTGAAGAGAAGGGGCTCAGCCCTCGCCATCCTCCTGCTGGTTGAATCTTGACTAATAGTTTTTCGTGTGACTTTATCACTGTCTTTTCTAACGTGTTTCTTTCCTTTTGCAGGCTCAGACTATTTTGACCTTCTTGACTCTCTGCCCCACATAGACGCGAAGCGTGGTAAAGAGACCACTAGCACCGCGAAGTCTGTTGGTCGTGTAGAATCTGATGGAGGTCACAATGCTCCTCATGGGGACACTCCTGTCCCTAATCCTTCGTCCCAGCCTAGGCCCTCCGGTGATGGTGCCCGCGAGAAAAGAAAAGGAAGAGGACAGAGGCGTCTTCTAAAAAAGGACTTCCTCGCCCGAAGAAAATTCGCGAGACCGGTTCTAGCTCCAAACGAGAGAGCTCTTTTGATGACATCTTTCCTTCTCTTGAGGCCGCCGCGGCTCTTACAGCTCCGGAGCTACTTCCTTCTCTGCCTCTGCCAGTCCAAGGGGAGTTGGATTCTGCTGTTGTTTCTCGCGAACAGATCATGCTCTTGGTAAGACTTCGTTTCTATTTAGTATGCTACTCCTGATATACGTTATCTGACGCGTTCCGTTCCAGGCCATGCAACTAATCTATACTGCGGCTTCTCATGATGTTGACGAGGAGAGTCAGGGAGCGTCTGAAGCTCTCCGCGAAGAAGCGAAGAAGGCTGCTGTCAAGGCTAAGGAGGAGAAAGAGAGGAGGGTTCGCGTTGAAAAGGATTTGGAGGCTATGCGGTCCCAGCTGGAGGCTGAGCGATCTCAGCGGGCGGCTGAGCAATCTCAACATGCTAAGGAGATAGCCGAATTGAAGGAGAAGCGTGCGCATGAAATACGTGATGCCCGCTTTAAGGCTGTAAATGACTACGTGGGTGGATTCCGCGGAACCTGCCGTGCCTCTTACGAAGGTAGCTATCGTCTCGTCCTGTACCATCTTATGACGAAAGCGCAGCTCGAGAGTAGGGGGATCACAGACTTCGTGCTGATAAGAATGATCGCCTTGGCTTTGACCCGGCTCCTCCTCCTTACATTGCTCCTCCCGTTGGGACTTTTGTCGATGATGGCGAAGATCCCTTAGAGGCCTGGGATGTCCGTGCCTTCCGTTCTGATAAGGGAGTGGTTCCGGAGAAGAGTCACTGCTTGCCTAATCCCGCGGCTGCCTTTTCTGCGGCCCCTGCTTCTCCTCCAAATCGTTGATTGATCGCTACTAAGTGTTGTTTTTTGCTTGTTTTGTGTTTTCATATTTTGCCATGGAACTATTTGATGTACTTATCACCCCCCTTGCTCTTTCGTGTGTTCCACACGAAATAGTAAGATCATACAGTGTTTACCTTTAACGTATTATGCACTTCTTCGTATATATTTATTGTTTTAACTCATATGGTCTTAAAAATACAACGAATAACCCGACTCCTCTTTCTCCTTACTCAAGCGTGTCCTGTTTAGTATTCTGCTTGATTTTCGCGATATCTCGGTGTATCCGGTGTTGCGCTACCAGGTGTTTCGTGTTGTTTCTCCCCCTTTGTCCGTTCGTGTTCTTTCTGCTCGAGCTTTTTCTGGCCATCGAGCGTCTTCGTGTACAAGAGTGGTGTTATCTTCCTTCCTGTATGTGAATTGGTTAAGGGGACTGGCGTAAACCATCGCGGGTTAAATTGATGGAACTGTTCGGTTTACCTTTCTCGTTATCTTCGGGCAGCCTTGCTCCTACTAAGACTTGCGCTTCATTTTTTGAGGGTTTGCTTGATCAATGCTCCTGATGGAGGCTTACTTGGCGTTGCTCCAACTTGCTCCTGATGGAGGCTTACTTGGCGTTGCTCCAACTTGTTCGGTTTACCTTTCTCGTTATCTCAGAGAGGCAACGCAGCTCCCGCGTCATGAATCCGCGTTTGTATAGCTCCCCCTGGTTAATATAGAAACGCGTAGCTTGTACCTCTAACTTCCTCTTCTCACGAGGGTTTTCTGGTACTACGCCATCGGCTAGGTACTTCATGATCGGGCTACGCCAGTCATCAACAGCCATATCAACGGCCATCATTTCGGACAGTTGCCTGATTGCCCTTTCATCACTCCTTCGCGTCCAGATGGGCTTGGAGCCTTTGTTCTCTTCTTTTATTCTTAGGCGGGACGCGATCTTCGCGAGGTTGTCAGCTTCATCGTTCTTTTCTCGAGGGATGATTGTGAGTTGGAATTGCTTGAACAGAGAACGAAGTGTGCCAGCTCTCGCGAGGTATCTTGGCAGGTAGGTATCTTGGCAGGTTGCCTGTCTTGGCTTCGTATAGACCATGCATCTGTTGTACCACGACCTCAGAATCACAGAAACACTCCACTTTTTCTATGGAGTTGGCCAATGCAATCTCCATTCCTGCTATTAGTGCTTCATATTCGGCTTCGTTATTGGTTGCGGTAAAGTTCAGATTGATGGCGTGTTTATGAATTACCCCTTCTGGTGAAATTAGGGCTATACCTGCCCCACAACCCTCTGCGTTCACGGCTCCATCTACGTACATCTGCCACCCCTTCTTATCAGATGTATTCACAGCCTCGCGGAAGCTTGTCTCAACCGCGAAGTCTGCTAGCGCTTGTGCTTTGATAGCCGGCCTTGGTCTGTATTCGATGTCGAACTCGGATAACTCAACCACCCACTTTGTGAGCCAGCCAGATGTCATCGGCCTGTGAAGGAGGGAGTGCAAAGGTAAGTTAGTTAGTACCTGAATTGTGTAGGCGTGGAAGTATGGCCTCAATCTCCGCGCTGCTACGACTAGCGCGAAGACGGCTTTCTCCACGGGGGCATAGTGCTCTTCGGTTGCGAGCAATGCCTTGCTTATGAAGTAGATAGGCCTTTGCGCCTCGCGAGTAAGGACCACACTCACCGCCCTTTCCCCGGCTGAGATATACAACTGCAAACTTTCCCCCGGCATGGGTGAGGACAACGTTGGTAGCTGGGTTAGGTGCTCTTTCAGTTTCGCGAACGCCTCTTCACACTCATCTGTCCATTGGAAGTTCTTTGGCCTTCTTAGGATATCAAAAAATGGCAGGTTTCGTTCAGCGAGCTTCGCGCAGAATCTCCCCAAGTAATTTACTGACCCTACAAATCGCTGAACCTCATTGATGCTGCGTGGTGGCGCCATATCGAGGACCGCCTTGACTTTCGCGGGGTTTACCTGAATCCCCCGATTGCTGATTTGAAAACCCAGGAATTTCCCCTCCGTTACATCGAAAACGCACTTCTCCGGGTTCAGGCTCATGCCGTACTTGCGTAGCGTGTCAAACACCTCTGCCAAGTCACGCGCATGGTTCTCTTGTTTCTTTCTCTTCACCACAATATCGTCCACGTACGCCTCGACCGTTACGCCCATCATGCCTCGAAAAATCTTGTCTACCGGTCTCTGGAAAGTTGCTCCCGCGTTTTTCAATCCGAACGGCATTACCTTGTAGCAAAAGGTGCCCTTGTTCGTGATAAATGCAGTGTGCTCGGCATCCGAGGGATTCATGGGAACTTGGTTGTACCCTGAGTACGCGTCGAGGAAACTTAAAGCCTCATGCCCTGCTGTAGAGTCGACGAGCTGGTCTATGGACGGCAGCGGGTAACTGTCCTTGGGACATGCCTTGTTCAGGTCGGTGAAGTCCACACACATACGCCACTTGCCTGTGTCTTTCTTTGGTACCATAACTACGTTAGCTAGCCACTTCGGGTACTGGACAGGTTCCACGAAAACCTGCCTTGAGCAGCTTTGCCAATTCTACGCCTGCGGCCTCGTTCTTGGGCCCTGCCTGTTTCTTCTTGCGTTGTCTTCTTGGTATTGCATCTGGCTGGATGGCCAATGAGTGGCTCATAACCTCTGGCGGGATGCCCTTCAGATCGCGAGGTGTCCACGCGAAGACGTCCCGCGGCCCCGATAACAGCCTTACTATCTCCTCTGTAACTGCCGGCTGCAGGCCGCGCCCGACGGATAACTTTTCGTGCTCTGACCCAAACGGCGTGATGGTGTCACAAGGGATGTTTTCTGCCGCTTCACGTAGTTTCTCCGCATGATCTGGCATTCGCGGGTCTAACTCCGCTTCCTCTTCGTCAGTTGGTAAACTCACGCGTACCTGGCTGGTGTGTACCGCCTTCTATTTGCCTTTTTCTGCTGAGTGGTAGCAAGTTTGACTCTCTTCTTGATTCCCTCGCGCAGTCCCCGTGCCGCACACCGTTGGGAACTTCACGCAGAAATGGCTTATCGAGACCGTTGCTTCGAAACGCGTAAAAGAATCGCGTCCGATGATAGCATTATACAGAGACGTCATGGGGATGACCAGGAAATCTACCGAGCACTGCCTTCGCGGGCCACCCTCATCTCCGAGTATCATGTCCAGCGTTATCACTCCAGAAGCTTTTACTGAATCTCCCATAAAGCCGACCAGATTACACTCTGTTGGCCTCAACTGGCTCTTGTCGATCCCCAACTTCTCGAAAGCGTCCCAGTATAGGATATCGGCCGCACTGCCTGTATCCACCATTACTCTCTTTACCATCTTTGTACCAAGCTGAATATGGATTACAAGTGGGTCAGCACTCCGCGTGGCCCATTCGTTGACATCTTTCTCGGTGAATGTCAATCGGTATGGCTCTCTCCTTTCTTCTCGAACGAGCATTAAAGGTCTTCCTGACGGGAGGGTGGTGTTAGAGGCTATGCGCTGTTCTGTCCTGATCACGAGCCTAGGCGTATGCCTGCCTGATATCGTGCCAACAAAACCATCTGGTGGAGGGAAGTTCTGGGTTTTTCCGCGATTGTTCTGATTGGGCCGTGGTGTGCTCGTTCCAGTCCGCTGGGCGGACATCACCCTATGGTTCTCCACGTCGGCCTCCTGCCTGATGGATCGGCAGTCTGAAGAGTCACGATTCTTTGTTTTATTCCTTTCACACCACATTGGTCGCCGTTCTACTGACCTCTTTCCTCCTCGACTTCCCCCTGCGCGATGTTGGCCATGAGGTTTTGGGCCTGAAATCGTCCCTGCTGATCCCGCGGCGGCGTGGGATTTACCCGCGTATCATAACTCTGCCTCCTCGGCCTGCTCTGATTGTGATGCCTCTTAGGGCCCCAGCCCTGGCTACTTTTCTGACTTGGGCCTTGCGATCCCTGACCCGTTATCATCTTTCCTTGTATCTCTTCGTGAGCCCTTTCCAACATTCCTTCGTACGTGAGGCCCTTCTTCCTGCTCATTCGGTCTTTGAACTCGGTGCCATTACACAATCCGCGAAGATACGCGTACTTGGATGTGTCGTCTTTGAAGTCGGTGGCTTGGATGACCACGACCGTGAACCTGGCCACGTAATCAGCTAAGGGCTCATCTGGGCCCTGTTGTATGCCTGCTGTATGTTGCATTACCACTTCTTGCTTGCGCGAGGCGTTGAAGTGGCTGAGGAATCTTCCCTCCAGATCGGAAAAGCTTGTTATAACGCCCTTCGGAAGGGCCAGGATCCAACTTAGGGCTGCCCGGATAGTGTGTTCGGGAAACCCTTGCACATCGCCGCGTCGTCGGCGTTGCTCGCGAGCATGGAATAGCGATACCGACTAGCGTGCTCCACAGGGTCTTCGCTTCCTGTGTACTCTTTCACTGATGGGTACTTGAAATCTCCGCGCACCACGGCGTGCGTAATGTGGTCAGCAAAGATTGTAGTAGGCTCGCGAGGCTGTCTCGGGGCGTACGTAGGGAAATACGGGTCGTAGGGGAAGGTTGGCGGAGCATTAGCGTACATGGGGGATCTTGGGTAATGCTCTAGATATGGCTGTTCGCGAGGCGGCGGAGCTGGCGTTTGGAAGTGCGGATGTTCACAATCGTGTCTGCGCGGTGGTCCATATGGGGTCTGCCCTCGGTAGCTGTACGTGTCAGGGTAAGTTTCGCGTGAGTAGTAGTCAGAAGGGGTACGGTCGGCCGTTCCCCTACCGTGGTGGGATCTATCCGCGGACCGTGCATTATTCGCCATGTACTCTCTCCAGATGTGGAAATCTTCGAGCTCTTCTGGAGAGATCCACGCGTGGTTGCTATTCGGGTTGGCTGGTGACCGTGAGCGCTCTTCGCGAGCATCTCCGCGAGTGTCCTCGCGAGTGTCTCCACTTGGGAGGCCTTCTAGACGTACCATCTCTGAAGTATTAGCTTAGCTTCATGAGTAAGAAGCCACAGACGGCGCCAGTGTTGGAGCCCGGGAATGAACGCGTAGTCAAAACTCTACGCGTGGACTTTTGTTCTCTGACTGGGGGTGTTGGAGCCCGGGAATGAATGCGTGGTCAACACTCTACGCGTGGACTTTTGTTCTCTGACTGGGGGGATGTTGACTTCTCTTCGTGTAGTAAGTAATGCTTCTTGCGCGTTGACTCCTTCGTGTATCTTGAGGAATGAGCTTCGGGTACCTGCGTATCAAACCCAGAGGAGGGAGGCCTCTGGATTTGATCCTCCGACGATCAAGTCAGTATTCATTCGTGTAAAGTTTCTAGACGAAGTAAAAAGTCTTATATGCGTGAGGCTTAAGTAAAGAGAGAGAGAAAGTGTAAGTGTTCGCGAAGGGACGTTTGTGATTTGAATGGAATTTGGTATACGCGTAGCGAGAAAAGAGAGCTCTCGATATTGCAAAAAGTAACGAGAATGAACAGTGATCCCCCGCTTCTACTTTCCACTTCTCTATTTATAGGGTGGAACTTGGAATGGGCCTTGGGCCTTTTTCCTGATGGGCCGCGCTTTTTACCCTCAATATGGGCTTAAGAGTAAAAAGGGGTCCAACATAGGGTTTGGGTTCTCTCATACTCTTTGTCAGGTGATATTACGCACTCATAACTACAACAAATGAGACTATCATGTGGTTTAGTATCATGTGTTGCACTTGGCTTTTCTCCATTACTTCCACCTCACTTGTCTCTATTGCCATAATGAGACACATTTGGAGAAGATGCCCTTGTCTACCACAACTGAGACATATTTCCACAAGACCTTCATACCTTATTAAATCGGACTGCTCCACATAAGGGTTCGGTGAGATCAAACTCAATACAAACTCTTGCGATTTTACCCCTTTTTTGTGTGTGCATTGTGTTCTTATCAACTCTCAGTGATCTCCCAAGGCATGACACTATAAGTTTCACAACTATGTCATTGCAGTAGACCAACGATAAGTTTGTAAGTCGGATCATGAACAGATGGACAAGATGGAATCTCTCGTTAGATGAAACTCTGATGACTAGCTTTTGACCATCAGGTATAGACCGAAGATGGTCCAAGGCCCCCTGAAAAGAGAGAGCTGTAAATGCATCCTACTTATGCTCGCAGAGAATGATCGATATGTTATTTGGAAGGTCCACAATAACAAATTTCCCAATTAGTCCCCTTACTCCTTGAACTTCCTTTTTGGAAGGTTGATACATCGTAAACCGTGCTTACAACTTGATAATGATATAGGAAAAAGTGTCATGTGAGAATGATCACTTAAATGAGAAATGAGAATGAATATGGACTATCCAAATTTACTACCATTGACAGACATTTGACTGTCATTGACCGGTATTTACCTGTCATTGACCGACATTGATAAACGTTGACCAACATTGACTATTGACCTTTGCCCATTGTATAATGCATAGAAATCATGCACTAATGCAGAGAAACCATGCACTTTTCAACAATTCATGCACTTTATATTAATTCATGCACTATCACCAAAATTCATGCACTTTACGCTAAAACTCCTTTACTTATGTAGAGAAACCATGCATTTTTCAACAAAATTCATGCACTTTACATTAACTCATACACTTTTAACAAAAACTCATGTACTTTACACTAAACCTCTTGCACTTATATAGAGAAACCATTCATTTTTAAACAAAATTCATGCACTTTGCATTAACTCATGCACTTTTAACCAAAAATCAAGCACTTTAGACTAAAATTCTTGCACTAATGCAGAGAAACTATGCACTTTTCAACAAAACTCATGCACTTTGCATTAACTCATGTACTTTTAACCAAAAATCATGCACTTTAAACAAAAATTATTACACTAATGCAGAGAAATCATGCACTTTTCAACAAAACTCATGCACTTTATATTAACTCGTGCACTTTTAACCAAAACTCATGTATTTTGCACCAAAACTCATGCACTGATGTAGAGAAATCATACATTTTTCAACAAAACTCATGCATTTTACATTAATTCATGCAGTTTTAACCAAAACTCATGCACTTTATACTAAAACTCTTACACTAATGCAGATAAATCATACACTTTTCAACAAAATTCATGTACTTTATATTAATTCATGCACTTTTTAACAAAACACATGCACTTTATGGTAAAATTCATACATTTTATAATAAAACTCATGCTTTTTCAGCAAAATTCATGCACTTTACATTAAAACTCAGGCACATTTAATCAAAACTCATGCACTTTACACTAAAACTCTTCCACTTTTTAATTTACTTTAAAACTCATACATTTTTCTGTAAAACTCATGCACTTTGCATTAAAACTCATGCACTTTACTGTAAAACACATGCATTTTTCATCAAAACTCATGCACTATCAATACACCAACTATGCACTAAAGTAAAGAAACCATGCAGTAATGCACATAAACCATGCACTAAATTACAGAAATCATGCACTAACACCAACCATGCCCTAAAGTAAAGAAACCATGCACTAATGCTAACACACGACCGTTGGCAGGCAGTGACCGTTGGTGACCGACATTGATCGACGTTGAGAGGCATTGACGGTTGATCATTGACCAAAAGTATTGACTATTGACCACATGCTCAACGCTAATTCAACATCTGGATTTTCGCTTTCTTAATTATTGGCTTTGAACTGGCGGATGGGTAGAATGTAACCTTATTTCTTATTTAAGTAATCATTCTCATGTGAATTGGATCCATGGTATGAGACCTTAATACTGAATTAGCGTATTTATTGCTTTTAAATATTGTATAAAAGATGACATAGTTTCTATTCAATTTTGTCCCAATTAAGCATTTATTTACAATAAAAAAAGGCAAAGACTAAATAAATAAAATTAAAAGACAAGGAAAATATCAAAAAATATTTAATATTTAGGTAAAGTAATTATAAATATTTTATATTAAAAATTTACTAAGAATCTCGAAATAAATAGATGCTTTGTATTGGGTTATAGGAACTAGGCAACTCATTTCCTATCCATTATCTCCTCAATTTTAATGACAACAAACAAATTATTATTTCTAATATCTACCTTGAGTGAGTCATTACAGGATTATGATATAACTTATATAGGAATCAAGCTCAAGGAGAAGTAGCAGTTTTGTCAAGTGCAAATGCATAGGAACTAAGGAGCTTCAATAGCGCTAATAGAGCTTAAGGGAACCGAAGAGGATAATCAAGAGATAAAGCAACGCGCTGATATAGCTCAAGGGAACCGAAGTAGAGAAATAACACAAGAAGAGCGATATTGCTTATACAACTCAAAGGGGACCGACGGAGTGTCACACACATATGAACGCGAAGAGAACCGAAGGTTATAGATGAAGGGAACCGAGCGTTTATTCTTGGAAAGAATCTTTCTCAGTTCCTATATATGGAAAGCTTCTTCATTTAAGGAACCGGTTTAGATTTTCTTGTTTTGATTCGATGTGTCTAGCTTATTCCGAATATTTCAGTTTAGGAAATAGATTTTATTTCTCACCTATATAAGGTGATGCTCTAGGGTTTTTACAGAGTTAGCCAGTTGATTGTTAAAGTTTAGTGAGTTGATCATTTGAGAGCTACATAGTTAAGTGTTCGAAGCAGCTTAGATCTATTGAGAGAAAGGAGTCTGTACAAGCCTAATAAGAGAGTCGTATGTCAAATCTAGGAACTGTGTGTTCGAATTAGGTTGTAACTCTTGCGATTCAATCAATAGAGAATAGTGCTTTGAGTTTTATATATTTTGCTTCATGAATTACTTAAACACATAAACACTTTCTTGAATTCCTCTCTTAGGAAATCAAATCCCGGTTTCTAAGATCAAGCTCCTTCAACGTTCTACATTTTGCCTTCTTTGAAAAGTCGATGAATTTCACTGAAGTGATACTAGTAGTAGTAAATGAAATTAGTCACTTGTTTCAAAGAAAACCAATTCGGGGCTTGAAAAACCAACTAAAAGTGTCATATAGCTAATTCCCTGGTAGCCTACAGGTTGAGATATCATCCCTATACTTAAAAGTTGGGGGTTTGATCCTTTGGGGGTGACATATCTCACCCTTTAAATCAAAGGGTGTACTTGTATAATGGTTCTTCGAACATGGAAGGAACATGAACAAATTAAATAATTGTTCTGCCGGATCGATCGCTCAAGATCTTTAATCTCTACCCGGACATGATGAAAAAAATTGGAAGGCAAATTCTTCAATTGATTCTGTTTCGAAGAGACTCAATAGAAAATGAAATTCTAAATCCAAACAAACTAAGACTTTCATCCAAAGTACCAAAAAAGGGTTATAGGTTATAGGCTTAGCTTTGTACTCCCTCCGTCCCAAAATTATCTTCTCATTTCATTTTTACGTACTATTCACATTCATAGAGAATTTTTTCGATTTCTCTCAATGTATATGGAAAAACATAGTCATGTGTGATCTTGTTTTATTTGTCTCGACGAGTACTTTAACTACATATAAATTTTACGATTTTTAGTGATTTATATTTGGAGATATTTAGAATACAAAACGCGTCTCGACAAATGAGCCGAAAAGAATGGAAAGAACATTATGGGACGGAGGGAGTAGCTATTGAAAGTGTAAAATGGTACAAAAATGTCAGAGTAAATTCTTTATTTTTATACTCCGTATATTCAGCTAAAAACATTAATTTTTATTAAAATGACGTATGCTATGTTGTTTGGACTTGCTCATCTCTCTTCTTTTCTAGTGTTCTTCTTCCATTTTTTTCCTGTCAAAACACGAAGTTCACTTGAAAGTCATGGAGGAGCAAAATCAAGCTGCCATCTTCGACTATGGTACTTCACTATCGACTCTCTGGGGAGAAGAAGGGGCTTCCGACCAGTGGCGACTCAAACATTTGAGTGCACTAGGACTAAGATTGTCGTGGTAAAAAAGTATTCCTGACTAGGGGAATTTTTTTAGGGTATTTAAACATATGCTATTATTATGATTTAGGTAGACTATAAATTAGTACAAATTATTTCATTTTAATGAAAAACCTGGAAAAAATTAGAGGTCTTTCTTTAGTGAGAATACCTAAAATATTAATTAGACTATAAATTAGTAAAAAATATATTCGAGGGCAGACACAACAAGAAAATTAATAAAATCATCGAATCAAATTTAGCATAAATAGATACAAAATAATATATTTTTAAAAAGTGCATAATCCCAGCTACAACGTGACTTGTTTTAGAGTATTATTTTAGCAAAAATGCGCATAATATTATTTGATAGACAAAAAAATTTGTAGAAACTATTCATTTTCAGAGACATGCTCAATAAGAAAAATGAACAAATCATCAATCATATCGCATGGAAAAAAAGTAGAGATCTTCGAAAATATATAATATTATTAGTTAGAACATAAATAAGTAAGAAATATTCATATTCGATGACAAACAAATAAATAAATCATCAATTGATTTTATTTTATTTTAAAAACAATATTTGTAATGGGGGCTTCAGCCCCCACATATCCCCTAATAGATACACCCCTGCTTCCGACCCCTCAAGTACCGCAATTAATTGTAGCGATCACACGAGATCGACAAGGTAGTATTTTTATACATAATCAAAAGTTATCTCTAGTAACTCTCTAATATATGAGAAGCTAGAGCACTTCTTGTAGGAGTTAGAGGAGCAACAACAATATGAATACAGAATTATAAAAGACGATAATCAAAAGTCATCCAACTAATTTCATTGTAGCCCACAGGTTGAGATATCATCCCTGTACTCAAGGGTTGGGGGGTTTTGATCCTTTGGGAATGATATCTCTCACCCTTTAAATCAAAGGGTGTATTTGTATAAATGATTCTTCGAACATGGAAGGAACATGAAGAAATTAACGATACTTCTTTATCTTCTGAGTTGTTCTGCTGAACCGATCGCTCAAGATCTTTATTCTCTACCCGGACATGGTGAAAAAAATTGGAAGGCAAATTCTTCAATTGCTTATGTTTCTGTGAAGAAACTCAATTGAAAATGGAATTCGTAGTCCAAAAAAACAATTAAGAGTGTCATCCAAAATACCGAAAAAGGGTTATAGTATAGGCTTAGCTTTGTAGCTATTGAAAGTGTAAAATGGTAAAGAAATGTCAGACTAAATTCTTTATTTTTATACTTCATATATTCAGCTAAGAACATTATTTTTTATTGAAACGACGTATGCTATGTTGTTTGGACTTGCTCATATTTCTTCTTTTATAGTGTTCTTCTTCCATTTTTTCCTTTCAAAACACGAAGTTCACTTGAAAGTCATGGAGGAGCAAAATCAAACTGCCATCTTCTACTATGGTACTTCACTAGCGACTCTCTGGGGAGAAGAAGGGGCTTTCGACCAGTGGCGACTCCAACATTTGAGTGCACTGAGGAGTAAAATAGTCGTGGTAAAAAAGTATTCCCGACGCAGTCGGGAAATTTTTTAAGGGTATTATTTTAGTGAAAATACATATGCTATTATTATGATTTAGGTAGACTATAAATTAGTATAAATTATCTCATTTTAATGAAAAATCTGGAAAAAATTAGAGTTCTTTCTTTAATGAGAATACCTAAAATATTAATTAGACTGTAAATTAGTAGAAAATATTCATATTCGAGGGCAGATACAACAAAAATGAATAAAATCATCGAATCAAATTTAGTATAAAGAGATACAAAACAATATATTTTTTAAAAAGTGCATAATCCCGGGTATGACGTGAGTTTTTTTAGAGTATTATTTTAGCAAAAATACCTATAATATTATTTGATAGACAAAAAAATTGTACAAACTATTCATTTTAATAGTTTTCAGAGACATGCTCAATAAGAAAAATGAACAAATCATCAATCTTATGACATGGAATAAAAATTAGAGATATCTTTTTAGTGAAAATATATAATATTATTAGTTAGAACATAAATAAGTAAGAAATATTCATATTCGATGACAAATACAACAAATAAATAAATAAATCATCAATTGATTTTATTTTATTTTAAAAACAATACTTTTTTTGGGGGCTTCAGCCCCCCAATCCCCTAATAGAAACACCCCTGATTCCGACCCCTCAGGTACCGCTAGATTCGCGATTAACTGTAGCGATCACACGAGATCGACAAGGTAGTCTTTAGACATAATCAAAAGTTATCTCTAGTAACTCTCCAATTTAGGAGAAGCTAGAGCACTTCTTGTAAGAGTTAGAAGAGCAACAACAATAGGAATACATAATTATAAAAGACGATATTTGTTCAAAATTATTCATAAGAAAAATGGAACACTTCATAGAAAATAAATATAATTATATAAATAGTTATATACTTGTTTCTCAAGTTCAACCGAATGAAAACACAAAAACTATTTCCTAAAAGCAAGCCAGACAACATTTTCTATCAAAATACCAAATCAAGGATTAAGATATTTAGTCTATCTTTCACACTACTATCTTTGATTCTACAAGACTTCAAGATATAAAAAAATACTAGTTACGTATTCACGATTAACTTTTTACTAAATTTTCTTTTCCTAATTTTTTTCTCTTTAAAAAGTTGAGGGATGCATTGCAAATTAAAAAAAAAAACTTCGTGGTTAGCACGCAAAGTATGTCAATGTTGATGTACTGCACAAAATAAGCATATGGTTACTTACCGGTGCAAAAACCGTTCATTTAGTAACGCCTTTATGATGAACTCAGATGAACATAAAGTTGACCCTAAAACCGTTACGTTGAACTCAATTATAATTAATTACTTACCCTCTTTAAATACCAAAATGGGGTGTCTTATTTCAGCAGCCACTACTAGCCTACTCCTCAACTACCTCCACCCTCTATTTCTATTTTATCTTTGATTTTTTTAAGCATGTCACGCATCACACCCAGTCTAACTATTTGAAAAGCTCTCGATTTTTAAAAACCTAGAAACGTAAGAAGAAGAACATAGAAGAAGAAGGAGATCTAGAATTCCACAAATCAGAATAACGTAAATTCGGAACGAAGGAAGCGTAGAATTTCCAGATCGACAGGTCAATTCCTTGAGGCAGCACAGATCGATTATGCTACGGAGTCCCAAAACAGATCAATCTGAGCAGACGATGCTCAGGAGTCCCAAGAGAGACTTCCAATTCACGAGGTCCATTTCTGATCTCAACTGGCGATTTCTACTCGTGCTCGTCTGCTCCCTCTCCATCATCGTCTTCTTGTCCTTCTCATTCCCTCCCACCGCTTACTTCTCCGCTCCAGCTCTCGGATCTCTCAAATCGCTTTTCAATTCCACGCCGTCGTCTAATTCGTCTTCGCCGGAGTCTAAGGGGAAGGGGAATCTATGGAAGGAGACTCTAGATCGGTCGAGGATTGCTGTGTGCTTGGTTGGAGGAGCTCGGAGATTCGAGCTCACCGGTCCGTCTATTATCGAGAGAGTCGTTAAAGAGTTCCCGAGCTCGGATGTTTTCGTCAATACTCCGCTGGATACAAACTCTTACAAGATGGCACTCCTGAAATCGGCGCCGAGAATCGCGGCGGTTCGGATTTTCAAGCAGGAGCCGGTTCCGGAGACTGAGGTGCAAAGCCGAGTTCTCACCGCGGCCAACTCGCCCAATGGCATTCAGGTTAGTCATCTACTCGCTTCTCTTTCAATCGTCTTTCTCCGGTCGTTGACGGTTACAGCTATTTTTAGTCTTCCAATTGATCGATTCAATCTTCCGTTACAATGTAGAAGAATTTGAGGATAAGAGACTGGATGCTTGACTTACCAAAACGGATTTATTCTGATTGGAATTGTTTTCTTGGTTTAATACTTTTTCTGTATCGTGTTGACCTGATTTTACTCGAGACATTATGTTCCTGGTCTTGTATAGTTCTCTATATCAATAGAGCATTAGTTAAAAGTTTTAAAAGGTATCTCTATGTCATTTTACTTCAACCTTTTTAAGGTTCGAAATTATGGACTTTTGAAATATAATATAAACAAATCTGAACAAGTAGTGACCTACCAAAATCATAAATTATGGATTTAGTTTTTGCTTTATTTTGCCTTGTCTGCTGGGTTTCAATTGATAGTGCCTACTGGGAAGTAACATATCAACTGTTTTGATGCTGAGTGATCAGCACTTATTTCATCCTCTTAACTCAAGCATTACATCATTCTTTCACATTTAAATCAAACAAATCCGTATTTGAGTGTAAAGTATCATATTTGAA
Organism: Phyllobates terribilis; assembly: GCF_046119375.1. Taxonomy (NCBI): domain Eukaryota; kingdom Metazoa; phylum Chordata; class Amphibia; order Anura; family Dendrobatidae; genus Phyllobates; species Phyllobates terribilis. The sequence continues at coordinate 25,372 of NW_027370042.1, forward strand.
TTAGTAGTCTGGGTGGCCATGTGGGCCTTCCTTACTCCAAGGAGAGGCATGTGCACTGTATAGTGCATAATGTCTATTCTCATTGAATTCATAGATCAGGGCCAAAATATTTGGGTTTGTAATCCTCATTTGTTGCCTGCAGTAATCCCCTATGGACCATAGTGAAAGAGAGGTTATGGACCAAATTAATGCCTAAGATTTCAGTGTGGTCAATATACTAGTCTTACAAAAGAAGGGTGTTGATAAGCACACCACACTAAGGCTCTGTTTGTTTCAACTGTCTGGTAACGTAAACGAAAAGAAAACGAATCTAGACTGATTTCAAGTCATGATTCGTCGATCGAAATAGTGAAAACCTAAAATTTGCGTGCTAAAGCAAGACCATTACGTAACATTGTGGAAGAACATTACCCTTGTCGAAGGGAGACAGAAGACTATATCAATGACATGGAAATTGTCTAGATTCGTTTCCTTTCCATTTCTGTTGCCGGAAAGTCGAAACAAACGTGCCCTAAATTTATTTTTGCATCACAAAGGCGATCACCATGACTTTGTGAACAGACTTCTGCAAACACATAGCGGACGACTTTGTGGTGCACTTATCACTTTCTATGGTGTGTATATCATTCACGTCTTCTTCCATGTGTACAGGGTCTACTTCAATACTTCAGCCTCGTCGAACAATGCTTGACACTGATAGGCAAGCACGAGAAACGCAACAACTTCACGTACGACTGGATAGTCCGAACGCGCGTCGACGGGTACTGGACAAGCCCACTAAGCCCAAAAAGCTTCATCCCGGGGCACTACGTGGTCCCACCGGGATCAAGCTACGGCGGCCTAAACGACCGCCTCGGGGTGGGCGACCGCAACACCTCGATCTCGGCCCTGTCGCGCCTCTCCCTCATCCCGACCCTGGACACCCACGGCTTCCGCCAGCTCAACTCCGAAGCCTCGTTCAAAGCGCAGCTCACGACCGCGGGGGTCCCGGTCCAGACCCCGGAGCAGCCCTTCTGTGTGGTGTCCGACAGGAGATACGACTACCCGCCGCGAGGCTCCGGGGTTCCGGTGGTCTCGCTGACGAGCCGGGGGCCGATGAGCGGGGCCAAGTGCCGGCCCTGTAACCCTGTCTGTGTTGGCGAGTGCGTCGGGGGTGTCATCCAGAGTCTTAATAAGGGGTGGAGCTGGACGGAGTGGGGGAACGGGAGGCTTGAGCTGTGCGACGCGCACGGCGAGTGGGAGGGTGGGTGGGAGAGGATATTTGACCGAGTCGCCGGGAAGAGGTTTGCCGAGTTGAGGAAGGGAGTTGTGGAGATGGATGTGGATAGGTGTGTGAGGGAGTTTGAGGAGTTGATGATGAAGGTGAGTGTGAATGGGAGTTGGGAGGCTCCACCGGTTGGTGAGATATGTAGGCTTGGTTTAGTTAAAGATTGATGCTGAGTTTTGGTATAGGTTGGAGGGAGGTTTACATTTGTGATATGCCATTTGTTTTGTATAGAGTGAGGGAAAGGAAATTAATAAGGGAGTTAAGGATGAGAAGAAAAACTGACATTAATCTCACTGTAATTTTGTTTCTGATAAGCTAAGTTTACACGGATGAGAAAGTTACAAAATATAAACTTTTTTTTGCATGTAATGGTAATACTTCCTCATCATAATAATGATGTAGTTATCCTCTTCAGCTTCTGAGTGGAAATAGATGATCATATAGAATCAAATGATGTAGTTAAATGTTTATGCAGAGATCATTGAAGTGAAGAGACTAAGTTTGGTATTGAAAAGTGGCAAATTTATATTGGTTGGGCTTTTTCCTCACATCCCACTGAAATTAGCCTATATTGATTATAAAACATGTAAAAGCCCAATCTTAGAGGAAATTTCAGGAATGTAGCAGATTAGCTTTGTGGTACAAGTGTGGGTGGGCGGTGGCTCAACCTGGGATGGTCCTTGGTCTTAAAGAGGTCATCTCATCAAGGGTTATATAGGGATGATTGTAATATCTAATGTTTTATCCATACAAGGATTGTATTGTTATTAATATCAAAAGAAAGTTTTTCCATTTTTATGTTTCAAATGAGAACCAGAATTATGAAGTTAAACTTATTGTGCAATGATTAATTATAAGATGAACAATATCCTAGAAAATTTCACATTAACACGAGTATAACCTTTTTAAGGTCTCACACTTTAAAAAACCAGTTCTAGAGACTTTGATAGGATAAGATCAAAGACAATTCTAGAATTTTTAAGAAGAGACCATCTACATCCCTTTAAAGCAAGGTTATAAACTGTTTTATCTAAATTAATTAATCCTTTTCAAGGAGCCTTAATTCAAGATAGATTGATTCATGATAATATGTTAATTGCTCATGAAATCTTTAACTCATTCCATAAAAAGAAGAAAGAATATAGAGGTTGGATGGCTATTACTAGATATGAAAAAAGCTTATGATAAATTACAATCATCTTTTATATTTCAGATATTATAATCATTTGGCTTTTCATCCAAATGGATTTCATTAATGATGACTTGTATCTCTTCTACTTCTTTCTAAGTATTTGTTAATAATGAACCAAGTCCAATTTTTAAACCAAAACGTGGCCTAAGACAATGTGATCCGATTGCTCCATTTATTTTTATTATAGCTATGGAATATCTAGCATGAAAATTGACCTCCGAGTCAATGAAAAACAATCATAAAGTTGGGATTAAACTTGTTAATAACGGTATGTGTATTCCTTTTCTTAGTTTTGTAGATGACATAATTATATTTGCAAATGAAAATCTTACTAATGCAAAATTTATTAAACGGACTTTAGAACATTTATCAAATGTCTCAGCCTCAAAATAATTATGATAAAAGTTTTGTTAATTCTCTTCAAATATCTCAGGGCAAGTTAAGCTAACTTTGCAAATATGTATTACTTCAACTATATAAAAATATCATGGAATCCATATTGTGGTATGGCACGTAAAAAAATAACGGAAATTTCGCCGGTACCCCTGAGGTAGGACGAAATTCACCAGGTGTATCAAAGTTTAGAGTATTTCGCCAGGTAATCCTAAGATTTGTTGTTTACTAAAAAGTATTTCGCCAGGTAATGCCCCTCCGTCCAAAATCAGTATTTTTTTTAAACTAATTTGATTATTTTATTTTTTTATATTTGACTTCGAATACGATTATTTTCTACTAATTTATGGTCTAACTAATAATATTCTAAATATCTTTTACTAAAAAGTGTTCTCTAATTTTTTTTTTCAAGTGATAAGATTGATAAATTTGTTCATTTTTAGTATTGTATTTGTCTCCAAAAATGAATAGTTTGTACAATTCTATGGTCTACCTAATAATATTATAGGTATTTCCAATATAAATAACTCAAAAAAAAATAATCCCCGCTACGCCGGAAATAACCTTTATAAAATTATATTATTTTAATAAATTTGATCTGATAATTTAATAAATTTAAGATGAACGATGACTTTCTTGTTTTGTTTTGTCTGTTCTCAAATATAATATATTTTCTACTGATTTATGCTCTAACTAGTACTATTTTAGGTATGTTCACTGAAGAATGACCTCTAAATTTTTTCCAGACAATAAATTTAATGAATTTGTTCATTTTCTCATTGTGTCTATCATCAAAAATAAAATAATTTGTACTAATATATGGTCTACCTAATACTATATTTGGTATTTTCACTAAAATAATACCCTAAAATAATTTATTTATTTTCTCATTGTGCCTTGAAAATCTTACAGAAATACAAAGATTTAATACATTGCATACATGAGACAAAAATATCATGGATAATACATTGCACATTCATCTAGATGTACAAAAATTACTGATTTTAGACGGAGGGGTATTTGGCGGATAAACAACAAATCTCAGGGTTACCCGACGAAATACTCTAAACTTTGGTACACCTGGTGAATTTTGCCCTACCGCATGGATACCAGGCGAAATTTCCGAAAAAATAATTGTTTTGAGTATGCTATTAATAGCCTCAAAAATCAACTTTCTAATTGGAAGGCCGACAACCATAGTCGAGAATTCATATAGCTATTGATAATATCAAATATTTTTTTTTGGAGTAAAACTAATAATTCTTCTAGATCTTTAATATCGTGGGACGAGGTTCGTAAACCAAAACCCAATGGGGGTAATGGGCCTTCATAAACAATCATGGTAACGGGTAAAAATTATTTCAGAAAAAATATCTTCAAAACGAAAATATTCTTCAATATAGGAAAAAATAAACAATCATGGTAATTTTCTAGACTTCTTCATTTAAGAAAAACTTTTGAAAATAGAATTTTCTGGATTCTATGTAATGGAAACAAGATTAATTTTTGGACTGATAATTGAATTGAAAATATAAATCTCAAATCTTATTTTAATCTGAACGTTCATAGTCGAGACACAGAAGTTTCTGAATTTATCACTGCTGATAAGAAATGGAATCCCATGAAATTAACCATTTTTCTACCTATTAATATTGTGAAAAAATAATAAATATATATATTTCAAAAAAGGGTATAGAAGACAAAATCATTTGGAAACCTTCCTCCTCACGTGAATTTACTTCTAATTCAACTTTTAACTTTTAGAGAAAAAATTTAAATAATTCAAATATGAATATTTTTAACCGAATGTGGAATCTGAACATTCTACCCAATTTTTTTCCCCTGTGGAAAGCATTAACAGATTGTCTACCTACTACTGAATGTTTAAATAGATATTTCAACAGAGTTCCTAATCAGTGTACTCCATGTAATGCACAAAATGAGACAACTTACCATTTCATTTTGAATGCCCGATTACGACCAATATGATAAACAAAATTCATAGGCTATATCTAGTATAGCTCAACAAGTGGTCGTTAGCATCATTTATAGGTGATTTGGCATGATTATGGAGCATATTATTGTGATCCGAACCTCGCAGAGCAAATGTGTTACTGACGAGGATTACAAGCATTCGAGAGACATCAAAGAGAAGATAGCCAAAGGGACGGAGCATGTTCGCGAACACAAGGACGCAACCGTGCATGACTAAAGAGGGCCTGGTGCGACCGCACTCTAGGTGGCGCGACCATGCCACTGTTCGTGGAGAAAAGTACCAAGTTTTACCCAGACGCAACCGTGCCGACTTATGCACGACTGTGCCCGTGTTGGGACGAGAAAGTTGCGAGTCCTTTCTTCCACTGAGATTTACTTTGGGCTTTTTCCTACTTTCTGATAGAGCTTCGGGCTGGGCCTTTTTAGCATTAGTCTTTGATTGTTTAGGTTAATAAATAGGGTTAGAGTTTTGCGTCTACCCTATGATATGCAGTTTACACATTTTCTAGTTTTACGTTGTTTTAGAATGATGCATGAGTAGTTCCATTTAGTTTGTTTAACTTGTGGAAGCCAATAGATGATTTGATTGTAAGGCTTCTATCTTGGTTCTTAATTATATTCTAGTTGTTTCATCTTTCTTGATCTTAATTGGTTATTGAATGTAATTTACATGTCTGGCCTGATCATCTATGTAGAATAAGTCTATTCATATTGCTAGGTTTGGCTTGTCCGAGTTGGAGAGTCTTATCATTAGGTAGCAAATCAATGCATGACCTAGTTGAGATCGTTATTGTAGGGAGAGTTGATTGTGTGTGAAATATCGACCTTGAGTCAATGGTACTACATGCACTTATTCATTCCCGAGTTCATTGCTGCTTAACTATTAAATCTTGATAGTATCAGGGTTGTAGTTAAGTACGGGTTATTAGGACTAGTTGGACTATTAAATAAATAAGAACATGGATTAGCACAACTATAGAATAGAAATATTAGGATGAACCCGATAGTAATTAGAAGTCAATGATCAATCAATCATTCTGTTGCGTAGATACTTGTTGAATAGAGTGCTTTCCCATTATTGTTTTCCAATCATCAATTGCTAGTTTAGTTGCATTCAATCATTTCCCCTTTTTTGGTTACTATAAAGTTGATTAATTACACAAGAACTGAACACCTGACTCCCCGTGGGATTCAACCCTTTCTTGCCCCTCTGCTAGTTAGAGTAGCTGGTTAGAATTATTATTTTGACTGGGCATAACGACACATGTTTTGTGGCTTCTCAAATTTGACGCTGTTGCCGAGGAGGCAACCCGTCCAAAGAGGTAGTTTTCCACTTCCATCTATATTTTACCTTTGTTCTTTATTTCACAACAGGGACATTGTATACTTTAAGTGTGGGGGAGGGGAGTTATCTCATCTATCTTTGTTATTTGAGAAATTTTAGTTAGTTTCGAAAATTTTGAGTCTTTTTGAACTTTTAGAGTCAGTTATCATATTCCCCCCCTATTTGATACTTTGTGAACTCTTATAATGGTGCGCTGATTTTGGATTTGTTTACTATGCCTTTGATTATTAATATTGCAATTATGATGATGATGATATGGTTGGTCAAATTGAGGACTTTGACTTGAGCATGTGGATTATGATTAGGATGCATTTGGACCAATGCTAAGATTACAATTGTACCATCTCGTCTTTTGTTCTATCAAGTTGTTTATATTTTGCTTCCATCTTTTTCATTACAAAATACATAAAAAAAGGTAGTGAACTCCTAGTAAAATAAGTCGGAAGAGCATGCTATCTCTGTGGTGTGAAAGATCACTCCAGGTTCGATCCTCCATGTCTAAGCAAGCAAAGAGTTTTATTAGTTGGCCCGAACCGTAAAACGGACGGGCCCAATACCTAAGAAGTAGTTTTAATAGTGAAAATACATGAATAGGATGAAAAGAAGCAATACAAAGTTATATGTGGTATTACTTGAGTTGAGTTGTGGTTTTTTGTGTACATTCGATGGTATTGGATCTTGTGAATTCTTATCATAGATTATGAAGCATGTTAGGAAAATAATTTGTCGTTTATTTGATCTTGCGTTATCATCCTTCATATATTACTTGGTTAGAGACACCTTTTCCATATTTTAGATATTCATGATTAGTTTGCTTGCATAGGATAAGCGTAGTTCTAAGTTTAAGGAATGATTGATGCCATTGTTGGGTTAGTTTAGAGTTTATTGAGTCTTGCATTGATTTTTAAGATTTCTAATAGAGTCGGAGTCTATGCCATGCTTTTGATGATTGCAGGTACTTAAGAGCTGAAGTGTTGATCGACCACCACTGCTGTCAAGTTCTTCCATACTCGCTGAGATCGCCAAGTAGTTAGCTGCAACTTACTCGAGGACAAGCAAGGTCTAAGTGTGGGGGTGTTTGATAGGCGATATTTAGTATGGCGCAACAAGTGGTCGTTAGCATCATTTATAGGTGATTTGGCATGATTATGGAGCATATTACTGTGATCTGGTCCTCACAGAGAAAAGGTGTTACTCACGAGGATTACAAGCATTCGAGAGACATTCGAAGAGAAGATTGCCAAAGGGACGAAGCACGTTTGCGCACACAAGGACGTAGCCACGCAGGGACTACAGAGGGCCTGGCACAATCGCGCTCTAGGTGGCGCGACCGCACCACTGTCGTGGATAAAATTACCAAGTTTGACCTAGACGCGATCGTGCCGAAATATCCGCGACTGCGCTCGTGTTGGGCCGAGAAAGTTGCGAGTCCTTCTTCCACCGAGATTTACTTTGGGCTTTTTCCTACTTTCTGATGGAGCTTCGGGCTGGGCCTTTTTAGCATTAGACTTCTATTGTGAAGGTTAATAAATAGGGTAAGAGTTTTACCTCCACCCTATGACCTGCACTTTACACATCTTCTAGTTTTACGTTGTTTTTAGAATGATGCAGGAGTAGTTCATTTAGTTTGTTCAACTTGTGGAAGCCAATATATGATTTGATTGTAAGAATTCTATCTTGGTTCTTAATTATATTCTAGTTGTTTCATCTTTCTTGATCTTAATTGGTTATTGAATGTGATTTACATGTCTGGTCTGATCATCTATGTAGAATAAGTCTATTCATATTGCTAGGTTTGGCTTGTCCGAGTTGGAGAGTCTTATCGTTAGGTAGCAAATCAATGCATGACCTAGTTGAGATTGTTATTGTAGGGAGAGTTTATTGTGTGTTAAATATCGACCTTGAGTCCATGGTACTACATGCACCTATTTATTCCCGAGTTCATTGCTGCTTAATTATTAAATCTTGATAGTATCAGGGTTGTAGTTAAGTACGGGTTATTAGGACTAGTTGGACTATTAACTAAATGAGAACAGGGATTAGGAAAACTATAGAATATAAATATTAGGATGAACCTGATAGTAATTAGAAGTCAATGATCAATCAATCATTCTGTTGCGTAGATACTTGTTGAATAGAGTGCTTTCCCATTATTGTTTTCCAATCATCAATTGCTAGTTTAGTTGCATTCAATCATTCCCCTTTTTTGGTTACTATAAAATTGATTAATTACACAAGAACTGAACACCTACCTCCCTGTGGGATTCAACCCTTCCTTGCCACTCTGCTAATTAGAGTAGCTGGTTAGGAATTATTATTTTGACCGGGCATAACGACACACGTTTTGTGGCTCGTCAAATTTGACGCTGTTGCCGAGGAGGCAACCCGTCCAAAGAGGTAGTTTTCCACTTCCATCTATATTTTACCTTTGTTCTTTATTTCACAACAGGGACATTGTATACTTTAAGTGTGAGGGAGGGGAGTTATCTCATCTATCTTTGTTATTTGAGAAATTTGAGTTAATTTCGAAAATTTTGAGTCTTTTTGAACTTTTAGAGTCAATTATCATATCCCCCCCCTATTTGATACTTTGTGAATTCTTATAATGGTGCGCTGATTTTGGATCTGTTTACTATTCCTTTGATTATTAATATTGCAATTATTTATGATGATGATATGATTGCTCAAATTGAGGACTTTGACTTGAGCATGTGGATTATGATTACGATGCATTTGGACCAATGCTAAGATTGCAATTGTACCATCTCGTCTTTTGTTCTATCAAGTTGTTCATATTTTGCTTCCATCTTTTTCATTACAAAATACATAAAAACAAAATAAAAGGTAGTGAACTCCTAGTAAAATAAGTCGGAAGAGCATGCGATCTTTGTGGTGTGAAAGATCACTCCAAGTTCGATCCTCCATGTCTAAGCAAGCAAAGAGTTTTATTAGTTGGACCGAACCGTAAAATGGACGGGCCCAATACCTAAGAAGTAGTTTTAATAGTGAAAATACATGAATAAGATGAAAATAAGCAATATAAAGTTATATGTGGTATTACTTGAGTTGAGATTTTTTTATTTGTATACTTTCGATGGTATTGGATCTTGTGAATTCTTATCATAGACTATGAAGCATGTTCGGAAAATAATTTGTCGTTTATTTGATCTTGCGTTATCATCCTTCATATATTACTTGGTTAGAGACACCTTTTCCATATTTCATATATTCATGATTTGTTTGCTTGCATAGTATAAGCGTAGTTCTAAGTTTAGGGAATGACTGATGCCATTGTTGGGTTAGTTTAGAGCTTATTAAGTCTTGCATTGCTTGTTAAGATTTCTAATAGAGTCGGAGTCTATGCCATGCTTTGATGATTGCATGTACTTAAGAGCTGAAGTGTTGATCGACGACCACTGCTGTCAAGTTCTTCCATACTCGCTGAGATCGCCAAGTAGTTAGCTGCAGCTTACTCGAGGACAAGCAAGGTCTAAGTGTGGGGGTGTTTGATAGGCGATATCTAGTATAGCGCAACAAGTGGTCGTTAGCATCATTTATAGGTGATTTGGCATGATTATTGGAGCATATTACTGTGATCTGGTCCTCACAGAGCAAAGGTGTTACTCACGAGGATTACAAGCATTCGAGAGACATTCGAAGAGAAGATTGCCAAAGGGACTAAGCACGTTTGTGCACACAAGGACGTAGCCACGCAGGACTACAGAGGGCCTGGCGCCACCGCTCTCTAGGTGGCGCGATCGCACCACTGTCGTGGATAAAATTACCAAGTTTGACCCAGACGCGACTGTGCCGAAATATGCGCGACTGCGCTCGTGTTGGGCCGAGAAAGCTGCGAGTCCTTCTTCCACCGAGATTTACTTTGGGCTTTTTCCTACTTTCTGATGGAGCTTCGGGCTGGGCTTTTTTAGCATTAGACTTCTATTGTGAAGGTTAATAAATAGGGTAAGAGTTTTACCTCCACCCTATGACCTGCAGTTTACACATTTTCTAGTTTTACGTTGTTTTAGAATGATGCAAGAGTACTTCCATTTAGTTTGTTCAACTTGTGGAAGCCAATAGATGATTTGACTGTAAGACTTCTATCTTGGTTCTTAATTATATTCTAGTTGTTTCATCTTTCTTGATCTTAATTGGTTATTGAATGTGATTTATTTTTCTAACCTGATCATCTAGGTAGAATAAGTCTATCATATTGCTAGGTTTGACTTGTCCGTGTTGGAGAGTCTTATCGTTAGGTAGCAAATCAATGCATGACCTAGTTGAGATTGTTATTGTAGGGAGAGTTGATTGTGTGTTAAATATTGACCTTGAGTCAATGGTACTACATGCACCTATTTATTCCTGAGTTTATTGCTGCTTAATTATTAAAACTTGATAGTATCAAGGTTGTAGTTAAGTACGGGTTATTAGGTCTAGTTTGGCTATTAACTAAATAAGAACATGAATTAGGACAACTATAGAATATAAATATTAGGATGAACCCGATAGTAATTAGAAGTCAATGATCAATCAATCATTCTGTTGCGTGGATACTTGTTGAATAGAGTGCTTTCCCATTATTGTTTTCCAATCATCAATTGCTAGTTTAGTTGCATTCAATCATTTTCTCTTTTTTTGGTTACTATACAGTTGATTAATTATACAAGACCTGAACACCTGACTTTCTGTGGGATTCGACCATTTATTGTCACTCTGCTAGTTAGATTAGGTGGTTAGGAATTAATATTTTGACTAGGCATAAAGACACGCGTTTTGCGGCTCGTCAAAAATACAAAATAAAATAGGAAAACACTTTACTTTCCAAAACAACGGAGATTTTAAAGAAGATTTTCAATTCTTTATAAATAACAACTCAAGCATAGAAATCATATATTTTACAAGGTTGGAGTTATGATGTGATGGAAATAATAATACCGTGCACTATGGCTTTGCGGACGACTTATTCAAGAAGATTTTCATTTCCATTTCTATTTTCCGAAAGTTGAAACAAACGGGCCCTAAATTTGTTTAGGCATCATAAAGTTGTTCACTATGACTTTGCGCACGACTTATTCCTTCTGGTATGGATTTGCCGATGAAATTTTCAGTTAGTTATGCGATTGCGGACATAAAAAATCCATCCAAAAATCCACAATGGATAGAGTAAATTGTATGCAAATACGTAGCAGACGACTTTATGATGCACTCATCACTTTTTATAGGGTGTATATCATTTATGTCTTCTTACATGTGTACAGGGTCTACTTCAATACTTCAGCCTCGTCGAACAATGCTTGACACTGATAGGAAAGCACGAGAAATGAAACAACTTCACATACGACTGGATAGTCCGAACGCATGTTGACGGGTATTGGAAAAGCCCACTAAGCACAAAAAGCTTCATCCCGGGCCATTACGTGGTCCCACCCGGATCAAGCTACGGCGGCCTAAACGACCGTCTCGGAGTCGGTGACCGGAACACCTCGATCTCTGCCCTCTCGCACCTCTCCCTCATCCCAAGACTCCACTCCCACGGCTTCCTCCAGCTCAACTCCGAAGCCTCGTTCAAATCCCAACTCATGACCACGGGGGTCCCCGTCCAGACCCCCGAGCAGCCCTTCTGTGTGGTGTCCGAAAGGAGATACGACTACCCGTCGCGAGGCTCAGGGGTTCCGGTGGTCTTGCTGACGAGCCGGGGGCCGATGAGCGGGGCCAAGTGTCGACCCTGTAACCCCGTGTGCATCGGCGAGTGCGTCGTGGGTGTGATCCAGAGTCTTAATAAGGGGTGGAGCTGGACGGAGTGGGGGAACGGGAGGCTTGAGTAGTGCGACGCGCACGGCGAGTGGGAGGATGGGTGGGAGAGGATATTTGACCGAGTTGCGGGGAAGCGGTTTGCTGAGTTGAGGAAGGGAGTTGTGGAGATGGATTTGGATAGGTGTGTGAGGGAGTTTGAGGAGTTGATGATGAAGGTGAGTGTGAATGGGAGTTGGGAGGCTCCTCTAGTTGGTGAGATATGTATGTTGGACTGGAATGAGAACTAAGGCCCAAAATCCCAAAAAGCCCTATAAGGTTGAGGCTCTTATAAATACAAGAGGGAGGATTAGGGTTAACGGAGGAGGATAAGGGCCTAAGAAAGTATAATTGGACAGTTAGCATTAGGAGGAGATGAGTGAGAAGAAGAGGGTGGACATGGTTGAGCAAAGTCTGCCGCCTCCATAAAACAAGACCTCCACAGGGGCCTTCCGCCGGAGACAGAACGTCAAGGACGTGGGTCCTGCCGGTGCTCCCGACCTCCGAATCTGTCTGAGTTTTCTCCTCTTGAGGTTCCGACGCCGGTCAAGTCTCACCGGAAGCCCTAAGCCTTGTCCTCAAGCGTGCCCTCGTCGAGCCTATCGAACTCCGCCTTCCCAAGGTCACCTTTCCGAAGACATCGCCGAGCAGAGTTTTGCCGGAAAACGAGGTCGAGGCGCTCGACCATAGGTTCCGGACCGCGCCTCCTCGTCCCGAGCACCTCCCCGTCGAACCTCGTCAAAACCCCGCCGGCGTAGTGTCACATCGGAGCTTCGCCGAGCAATCTAGTCCCCGCCCTTCAAACCGCGCTGGAGACAGAATCTGGACACCTCAATGCCGGAAACAGAGGAGGAATGCCTCCACCAAGACCGCCGAGGAGCCCCTGAGCTTCGCCCTCATGAGTCTCCCTATCGTCGAGCTCCTACGGTCGAGTACAATGACCTCACGCCTCACAGAGTCATGCTGGTGTTCGCGCGTTGCCCGTCGAATTCGTTCATCAAAGAAAGGCCATCGTTTCCCCTGTTCTTGACGAAGAAGAAGACAAGAGTGGGCCTGTTCTCTCCAGTTGGGCCCTGTTTACTCCAGTTGGGCCTGCTCTCTCCAGTTGAACGAGTAGTTAGTAAGCAGTACGAAGTCGAGCTCCCTCATTTGAGCCCAGCTCGTCGAGCAACAGAACAAATTCTATCATCTACATATCATCTCGTCGAACTTGGGCTACGGAGGATGAATTCTAACATTTGGATCCGAGCGACCATACAAGCATCAGTTATGGCCAATCCGTACTC
>NW_027370043.1:0-38637 GCF_046119375.1 Phyllobates terribilis
TTTTTGCAATTGAAAAACGTCCAGAAATGTTTGAAGCTACTGACTGAATGAAAGGAGCTGGCATCTCACTCTCTTTGAATCTTCTTTATCATGCTAGGATTAGCAGGAAAAAGCAAAAAATTTCAGAATTGCACCTTGCAATGTGGAGATATTACTGTTTGTGCATTTACAATATTCATTGATTTTTGCAATTGAAAAACATGTTTTTCATATACCAGAAATGTTTGAAGCTACTGACTGAATGAAAGGAGCTGGCATCTCACTCTCTTTGAATCTTCTTTATCATGCTAGGATTAGCAGGAAAAAGCAAAAAATTTCAGAATTGCACCTTGCAATGTGGAGATATTACTGTTTGTGCATTTACAATATTCATTGATTTTTGCCATTGAAAAACATGTTTTTCATATACCAGGAATGTTTGAAGCTACTGACTGAATGAAAGGAGCTGGCATCTCACTCTCTTTGAATCTTCTTTATCCTGCTAGGATTAGCAGGAAAAAGCAAAAAATTTCAGAATTGCACCTTGCAATGTGGAGATATTACTGTTTGTGCATTTACAATATTCATTGATTTTTGCCATTGAAAAACGTCCAGAAATGTTTGAAGCTACTGACTGAATGAAAGGAGCTGGCATCTCACTCTCTTTGAATCTTCTTTATCATGCTAGGATTAGCAGGAAAAAGCAAAAAATTTCAGAATTGCACCTTGCAATGTGGAGATATTACTGTTTGTGCATTTACAATATTCATTGATTTTTGCCATTGAAAAACGTTTTTCATATACCAGAAATGTTTGAAGCTACTGACTGAATGAAAGGAGCTGGCATCTCACTCTCTTTGAATCTTCTTTATCATGCTAGGATTAGCAGGAAAAAGCAAAAAATTTCAGAATTGCACCTTGCAATGTGGAGATATTACTGTTTGTGCATTTACAATATTCATTGATTTTTGCCATTGAAAAACATGTTTTTCATATACCAGAAATGTTTGAAGCTACTGACTGAATGAAAGGAGCTGGCATCTCACTCTCTTTGAATCTTCTTTATCATGCTAGGATTAGCAGGAAAAAGCAAAAAATTTCAGAATTGCACCTTGCAATGTGGAGATATTACTGTTTGTGCATTTACAATATTCATTGATTTTTGCCATTGAAAAACATCATGTTATTCATATACCAGAAATGTTTGAAGCTACTGACTGAATGAAAGGAGCTGGCATCTCACTCTCTTTGAATCTTCTTTATCATGCTAGGATTAGCAGGAAAAAGAAAAAATTTCAGAATTGCACCTTGCAATGTGGAGATATTACTGTTTGTGCATTTACAATATTCATTGATTTTTGCCATTGAAAAACGTTTTTCATATACCAGAAATGTTTGAAGCTACTGACTGAATGAAAGGAGCTGGCATCTCACTCTCTTTGAATCTTCTTTATCCTGCTAGGATTAGCAGGAAAAAGCAAAAAATTTCAGAATTGCACCTTGCAATGTGGAGATATTACTGTTTGTGCATTTACAATATTCATTGATTTTTGCCATTGAAAAACGTCCAGAAATGTTTGAAGCTACTGACTGAATGAAAGGAGCTGGCATCTCACTCTCTTTGAATCTTCTTTATCATGCTAGGATTAACAGGAAAAAGCAAAAAATTTCAGAATTGCACCTTGCAATGTGGAGATATTACTGTTTGTGCATTTACAATATTCATTGATTTTTGCCATTGAAAAACGTCCAGAAATGTTTGAAGCTACTGACTGAATGAAAGGAGCTGGCATCTCACTCTCTTTGAATCTTCTTTATCATGCTAGGATTAGCAGGAAAAAGCAAAAAATTTCAGAATTGCACCTTGCAATGTGGAGATATTACTGTTTGTGCATTTACAATATTCATTGATTTTTGCCATTGAAAAACATCATGTTATTCATATACCAGAAATGTTTGAAGCTACTGACTGAATGAAAGGAGCTGGCATCTCACTCTCTTTGAATCTTCTTTATCCTGCTAGGATTAACAGGAAAAAGCAAAAAATTTCAGAATTGCACCTTGCAATGTGGAGATATTACTGTTTGTGCATTTACAATATTCATTGATTTTTGCCATTGAAAAACGTCCAGAAATGTTTGAAGCTACTGACTGAATGAAAGGAGCTGGCATCTCACTCTCTTTGAATCTTCTTTATCATGCTAGGATTAGCAGGAAAAAGCAAAAAATTTCAGAATTGCACCTTGCAATGTGGAGATATTACTGTTTGTGCATTTACAATATTCATTGATTTTTGCCATTGAAAAACATGTTTTTCATATACCAGAAATGTTTGAAGCTACTGACTGAATGAAAGGAGCTGGCATCTCACTCTCTTTGAATCTTCTTTATCATGCTAGGATTAACAGGAAAAAGCAAAAAATTTCAGAATTGCACCTTGCAATGTGGAGATATTACTGTTTGTGCATTTACAATATTCATTGATTTTTGCAATTGAAAAACGTCCAGAAATGTTTGAAGCTACTGACTGAATGAAAGGAGCTGGCATCTCACTCTCTTTGAATCTTCTTTATCCTGCTAGGATTAGCAGGAAAAAGCAAAAAATTTCAGAATTGCACCTTGCAATGTGGAGATATTACTGTTTGTGCATTTACAATATTCATTGATTTTTGCCATTGAAAAACATGTTTTTCATATACCAGAAATGTTTGAAGCTACTGACTGAATGAAAGGAGCTGGCATCTCACTCTCTTTGAATCTTCTTTATCCTGCTAGGATTAGCAGGAAAAAGCAAAAAATTTCAGAATTGCACCTTGCAATGTGGAGATATTACTGTTTGTGCATTTACAATATTCATTGATTTTTGCCATTGAAAAACATGTTTTTCATATACCAGAAATGTTTGAAGCTACTGACTGAATGAAAGGAGCTGGCATCTCACTCTCTTTGAATCTTCTTTATCCTGCTAGGATTAGCAGGAAAAAGCAAAAAATTTCAGAATTGCACCTTGCAATGTGGAGATATTACTGTTTGTGCATTTACAATATTCATTGATTTTTGCCATTGAAAAACATGTTTTTCATATACCAGAAATGTTTGAAGCTACTGACTGAATGAAAGGAGCTGGCATCTCACTCTCTTTGAATCTTCTTTATCCTGCTAGGATTAGCAGGAAAAAGCAAAAAATTTCAGAATTGCACCTTGCAATGTGGAGATATTACTGTTTGTGCATTTACAATATTCATTGATTTTTGCCATTGAAAAACATGTTTTTCATATACCAGAAATGTTTGAAGCTACTGACTGAATGAAAGGAGCTGGCATCTCACTCTCTTTGAATCTTCTTTATCCTGCTAGGATTAGCAGGAAAAAGCAAAAAATTTCAGAATTGCACCTTGCAATGTGGAGATATTACTGTTTGTGCATTTACAATATTCATTGATTTTTGCCATTGAAAAACATGTTTTTCATATACCAGAAATGTTTGAAGCTACTGACTGAATGAAAGGAGCTGGCATCTCACTCTCTTTGAATCTTCTTTATCCTGCTAGGATTAGCAGGAAAAAGCAAAAAATTTCAGAATTGCACCTTGCAATGTGGAGATATTACTGTTTGTGCATTTACAATATTCATTGATTTTTGCCATTGAAAAACATGTTTTTCATATACCAGAAATGTTTGAAGCTACTGACTGAATGAAAGGAGCTGGCATCTCACTCTCTTTGAATCTTCTTTATCATGCTAGGATTAGCAGGAAAAAGCAAAAAATTTCAGAATTGCACCTTGCAATGTGGAGATATTACTGTTTGTGCATTTACAATATTCATTGATTTTTGCCATTGAAAAACATGTTTTTCATATACCAGGAATGTTTGAAGCTACTGACTGAATGAAAGGAGCTGGCATCTCACTCTCTTTGAATCTTCTTTATCCTGCTAGGATTAGCAGGAAAAAGCAAAAAATTTCAGAATTGCACCTTGCAATGTGGAGATATTACTGTTTGTGCATTTACAATATTCATTGATTTTTGCCATTGAAAAACATCATGTTATTCATATACCAGAAATGTTTGAAGCTACTGACTGAATGAAAGGAGCTGGCATCTCACTCTCTTTGAATCTTCTTTATCATGCTAGGATTAGCAGGAAAAAGAAAAAATTTCAGAATTGCACCTTGCAATGTGGAGATATTACTGTTTGTGCATTTACAATATTCATTGATTTTTGCCATTGAAAAACATGTTTTTCATATACCAGAAATGTTTGAAGCTACTGACTGAATGAAAGGAGCTGGCATCTCACTCTCTTTGAATCTTCTTTATCCTGCTAGGATTAGCAGGAAAAAGCAAAAAATTTCAGAATTGCACCTTGCAATGTGGAGATATTACTGTTTGTGCATTTACAATATTCATTGATTTTTGCCATTGAAAAACGTCCAGAAATGTTTGAAGCTACTGACTGAATGAAAGGAGCTGGCATCTCACTCTCTTTGAATCTTCTTTATCATGCTAGGATTAACAGGAAAAAGCAAAAAATTTCAGAATTGCACCTTGCAATGTGGAGATATTACTGTTTGTGCATTTACAATATTCATTGATTTTTGCCATTGAAAAACGTCCAGAAATGTTTGAAGCTACTGACTGAATGAAAGGAGCTGGCATCTCACTCTCTTTGAATCTTCTTTATCCTGCTAGGATTAGCAGGAAAAAGCAAAAAATTTCAGAATTTCACCTTGCAATGTGGAGATATTACTGTTTGTGCATTTACAATATTCATTGATTTTTGCCATTGAAAAACATCATGTTATTCATATACCAGAAATGTTTGAAGCTACTGACTGAATGAAAGGAGCTGGCATCTCACTCTCTTTGAATCTTCTTTATCATGCTAGGATTAGCAGGAAAAAAGAAAAAATTTCAGAATTGCACCTTGCAATGTGGAGATATTACTGTTTGTGCATTTACAATATTCATTGATTTTTGCCATTGAAAAACATGTTTTTCATATACCAGAAATGTTTGAAGCTACTGACTGAATGAAAGGAGCTGGCATCTCACTCTCTTTGAATCTTCTTTATCCTGCTAGGATTAGCAGGAAAAAGCAAAAAATTTCAGAATTGCACCTTGCAATGTGGAGATATTACTGTTTGTGCATTTACAATATTCATTGATTTTTGCCATTGAAAAACGTCCAGAAATGTTTGAAGCTACTGACTGAATGAAAGGAGCTGGCATCTCACTCTCTTTGAATCTTCTTTATCATGCTAGGATTAACAGGAAAAAGCAAAAAATTTCAGAATTGCACCTTGCAATGTGGAGATATTACTGTTTGTGCATTTACAATATTCATTGATTTTTGCCATTGAAAAACGTCCAGAAATGTTTGAAGCTACTGACTGAATGAAAGGAGCTGGCATCTCACTCTCTTTGAATCTTCTTTATCCTGCTAGGATTAGCAGGAAAAAGCAAAAAATTTCAGAATTGCACCTTGCAATGTGGAGATATTACTGTTTGTGCATTTACAATATTCATTGATTTTTGCCATTGAAAAACATGTTTTTCATATACCAGAAATGTTTGAAGCTACTGACTGAATGAAAGGAGCTGGCATCTCACTCTCTTTGAATCTTCTTTATCATGCTAGGATTAGCAGGAAAAAGCAAAAAATTTCAGAATTGCACCTTGCAATGTGGAGATATTACTGTTTGTGCATTTACAATATTCATTGATTTTTGCCATTGAAAAACATGTTTTTCATATACCAGGAATGTTTGAAGCTACTGACTGAATGAAAGGAGCTGGCATCTCACTCTCTTTGAATCTTCTTTATCCTGCTAGGATTAGCAGGAAAAAGCAAAAAATTTCAGAATTGCACCTTGCAATGTGGAGATATTACTGTTTGTGCATTTACAATATTCATTGATTTTTGCCATTGAAAAACGTCCAGAAATGTTTGAAGCTACTGACTGAATGAAAGGAGCTGGCATCTCACTCTCTTTGAATCTTCTTTATCATGCTAGGATTAGCAGGAAAAAGCAAAAAATTTCAGAATTGCACCTTGCAATGTGGAGATATTACTGTTTGTGCATTTACAATATTCATTGATTTTTGCCATTGAAAAACGTTTTTCATATACCAGAAATGTTTGAAGCTACTGACTGAATGAAAGGAGCTGGCATCTCACTCTCTTTGAATCTTCTTTATCATGCTAGGATTAGCAGGAAAAAGCAAAAAATTTCAGAATTGCACCTTGCAATGTGGAGATATTACTGTTTGTGCATTTACAATATTCATTGATTTTTGCCATTGAAAAACATGTTTTTCATATACCAGAAATGTTTGAAGCTACTGACTGAATGAAAGGAGCTGGCATCTCACTCTCTTTGAATCTTCTTTATCATGCTAGGATTAGCAGGAAAAAGCAAAAAATTTCAGAATTGCACCTTGCAATGTGGAGATATTACTGTTTGTGCATTTACAATATTCATTGATTTTTGCCATTGAAAAACATCATGTTATTCATATACCAGAAATGTTTGAAGCTACTGACTGAATGAAAGGAGCTGGCATCTCACTCTCTTTGAATCTTCTTTATCATGCTAGGATTAGCAGGAAAAAGAAAAAATTTCAGAATTGCACCTTGCAATGTGGAGATATTACTGTTTGTGCATTTACAATATTCATTGATTTTTGCCATTGAAAAACATGTTTTTCATATACCAGGAATGTTTGAAGCTACTGACTGAATGAAAGGAGCTGGCATCTCACTCTCTTTGAATCTTCTTTATCCTGCTAGGATTAGCAGGAAAAAGCAAAAAATTTCAGAATTGCACCTTGCAATGTGGAGATATTACTGTTTGTGCATTTACAATATTCATTGATTTTTGCCATTGAAAAACATCATGTTATTCATATACCAGAAATGTTTGAAGCTACTGACTGAATGAAAGGAGCTGGCATCTCACTCTCTTTGAATCTTCTTTATCATGCTAGGATTAGCAGGAAAAAGAAAAAATTTCAGAATTGCACCTTGCAATGTGGAGATATTACTGTTTGTGCATTTACAATATTCATTGATTTTTGCCATTGAAAAACATGTTTTTCATATACCAGAAATGTTTGAAGCTACTGACTGAATGAAAGGAGCTGGCATCTCACTCTCTTTGAATCTTCTTTATCCTGCTAGGATTAGCAGGAAAAAGCAAAAATTTCAGAATTGCACCTTGCAATGTGGAGATATTACTGTTTGTGCATTTACAATATTCATTGATTTTTGCCATTGAAAAACGTCCAGAAATGTTTGAAGCTACTGACTGAATGAAAGGAGCTGGCATCTCACTCTCTTTGAATCTTCTTTATCATGCTAGGATTAACAGGAAAAAGCAAAAAATTTCAGAATTGCACCTTGCAATGTGGAGATATTACTGTTTGTGCATTTACAATATTCATTGATTTTTGCCATTGAAAAACGTCCAGAAATGTTTGAAGCTACTGACTGAATGAAAGGAGCTGGCATCTCACTCTCTTTGAATCTTCTTTATCCTGCTAGGATTAGCAGGAAAAAGCAAAAAATTTCAGAATTGCACCTTGCAATGTGGAGATATTACTGTTTGTGCATTTACAATATTCATTGATTTTTGCCATTGAAAAACATGTTTTTCATATACCAGAAATGTTTGAAGCTACTGACTGAATGAAAGGAGCTGGCATCTCACTCTCTTTGAATCTTCTTTATCATGCTAGGATTAGCAGGAAAAAGCAAAAAATTTCAGAATTGCACCTTGCAATGTGGAGATATTACTGTTTGTGCATTTACAATATTCATTGATTTTTGCCATTGAAAAACATGTTTTTCATATACCAGGAATGTTTGAAGCTACTGACTGAATGAAAGGAGCTGGCATCTCACTCTCTTTGAATCTTCTTTATCCTGCTAGGATTAGCAGGAAAAAGCAAAAAATTTCAGAATTGCACCTTGCAATGTGGAGATATTACTGTTTGTGCATTTACAATATTCATTGATTTTTGCCATTGAAAAACGTCCAGAAATGTTTGAAGCTACTGACTGAATGAAAGGAGCTGGCATCTCACTCTCTTTGAATCTTCTTTATCATGCTAGGATTAGCAGGAAAAAGCAAAAAATTTCAGAATTGCACCTTGCAATGTGGAGATATTACTGTTTGTGCATTTACAATATTCATTGATTTTTGCCATTGAAAAACGTTTTTCATATACCAGAAATGTTTGAAGCTACTGACTGAATGAAAGGAGCTGGCATCTCACTCTCTTTGAATCTTCTTTATCATGCTAGGATTAGCAGGAAAAAGCAAAAAATTTCAGAATTGCACCTTGCAATGTGGAGATATTACTGTTTGTGCATTTACAATATTCATTGATTTTTGCCATTGAAAAACATCATGTTATTCATATACCAGAAATGTTTGAAGCTACTGACTGAATGAAAGGAGCTGGCATCTCACTCTCTTTGAATCTTCTTTATCCTGCTAGGATTAACAGGAAAAAGCAAAAAATTTCAGAATTGCACCTTGCAATGTGGAGATATTACTGTTTGTGCATTTACAATATTCATTGATTTTTGCCATTGAAAAACGTCCAGAAATGTTTGAAGCTACTGACTGAATGAAAGGAGCTGGCATCTCACTCTCTTTGAATCTTCTTTATCATGCTAGGATTAGCAGGAAAAAGCAAAAAATTTCAGAATTGCACCTTGCAATGTGGAGATATTACTGTTTGTGCATTTACAATATTCATTGATTTTTGCCATTGAAAAACATGTTTTTCATATACCAGAAATGTTTGAAGCTACTGACTGAATGAAAGGAGCTGGCATCTCACTCTCTTTGAATCTTCTTTATCATGCTAGGATTAACAGGAAAAAGCAAAAAATTTCAGAATTGCACCTTGCAATGTGGAGATATTACTGTTTGTGCATTTACAATATTCATTGATTTTTGCAATTGAAAAACGTCCAGAAATGTTTGAAGCTACTGACTGAATGAAAGGAGCTGGCATCTCACTCTCTTTGAATCTTCTTTATCCTGCTAGGATTAGCAGGAAAAAGCAAAAAATTTCAGAATTGCACCTTGCAATGTGGAGATATTACTGTTTGTGCATTTACAATATTCATTGATTTTTGCCATTGAAAAACATGTTTTTCATATACCAGAAATGTTTGAAGCTACTGACTGAATGAAAGGAGCTGGCATCTCACTCTCTTTGAATCTTCTTTATCCTGCTAGGATTAGCAGGAAAAAGCAAAAAATTTCAGAATTGCACCTTGCAATGTGGAGATATTACTGTTTGTGCATTTACAATATTCATTGATTTTTGCCATTGAAAAACATGTTTTTCATATACCAGAAATGTTTGAAGCTACTGACTGAATGAAAGGAGCTGGCATCTCACTCTCTTTGAATCTTCTTTATCCTGCTAGGATTAGCAGGAAAAAGCAAAAAATTTCAGAATTGCACCTTGCAATGTGGAGATATTACTGTTTGTGCATTTACAATATTCATTGATTTTTGCCATTGAAAAACATGTTTTTCATATACCAGAAATGTTTGAAGCTACTGACTGAATGAAAGGAGCTGGCATCTCACTCTCTTTGAATCTTCTTTATCCTGCTAGGATTAGCAGGAAAAAGCAAAAAATTTCAGAATTGCACCTTGCAATGTGGAGATATTACTGTTTGTGCATTTACAATATTCATTGATTTTTGCCATTGAAAAACATGTTTTTCATATACCAGAAATGTTTGAAGCTACTGACTGAATGAAAGGAGCTGGCATCTCACTCTCTTTGAATCTTCTTTATCCTGCTAGGATTAGCAGGAAAAAGCAAAAAATTTCAGAATTGCACCTTGCAATGTGGAGATATTACTGTTTGTGCATTTACAATATTCATTGATTTTTGCCATTGAAAAACATGTTTTTCATATACCAGAAATGTTTGAAGCTACTGACTGAATGAAAGGAGCTGGCATCTCACTCTCTTTGAATCTTCTTTATCCTGCTAGGATTAGCAGGAAAAAGCAAAAAATTTCAGAATTGCACCTTGCAATGTGGAGATATTACTGTTTGTGCATTTACAATATTCATTGATTTTTGCCATTGAAAAACATGTTTTTCATATACCAGAAATGTTTGAAGCTACTGACTGAATGAAAGGAGCTGGCATCTCACTCTCTTTGAATCTTCTTTATCCTGCTAGGATTAGCAGGAAAAAGCAAAAAATTTCAGAATTGCACCTTGCAATGTGGAGATATTACTGTTTGTGCATTTACAATATTCATTGATTTTTGCCATTGAAAAACATGTTTTTCATATACCAGAAATGTTTGAAGCTACTGACTGAATGAAAGGAGCTGGCATCTCACTCTTTGAATCTTCTTTATCCTGCTAGGATTAGCAGGAAAAAGCAAAAAATTTCAGAATTGCACCTTGCAATGTGGAGATATTACTGTTTGTGCATTTACAATATTCATTGATTTTTGCCATTGAAAAACATGTTTTTCATATACCAGAAATGTTTGAAGCTACTGACTGAATGAAAGGAGCTGGCATCTCACTCTCTTTGAATCTTCTTTATCCTGCTAGGATTAGCAGGAAAAAGCAAAAAATTTCAGAATTGCACCTTGCAATGTGGAGATATTACTGTTTGTGCATTTACAATATTCATTGATTTTTGCCATTGAAAAACATGTTTTTCATATACCAGAAATGTTTGAAGCTACTGACTGAATGAAAGGAGCTGGCATCTCACTCTCTTTGAATCTTCTTTATCCTGCTAGGATTAGCAGGAAAAAGCAAAAAATTTCAGAATTGCACCTTGCAATGTGGAGATATTACTGTTTGTGCATTTACAATATTCATTGATTTTTGCCATTGAAAAACATCCAGAAATGTTTGAAGCTACTGACTGAATGAAAGGAGCTGGCATCTCACTCTCTTTGAATCTTCTTTATCATGCTAGGATTAGCAGGAAAAAGCAAAAAATTTCAGAATTGCACCTTGCAATGTGGAGATATTACTGTTTGTGCATTTACAATATTCATTGATTTTTGCCATTGAAAAACGTCCAGAAATGTTTGAAGCTACTGACTGAATGAAAGGAGCTGGCATCTCACTCTCTTTGAATCTTCTTTATCATGCTAGGATTAGCAGGAAAAAGCAAAAAATTTCAGAATTGCACCTTGCAATGTGGAGATATTACTGTTTGTGCATTTACAATATTCATTGATTTTTGCCATTGAAAAACGTTTTTCATATACCAGAAATGTTTGAAGCTACTGACTGAATTAAAGGAGCTGGCATCTCACTCTCTTTGAATCTTCTTTATCCTGCTAGGATTAGCAGGAAAAAGCAAAACATTTCAGAATTGCACCTTGCAATGTGGAGATATTACTGTTTGTGCATTTACAATATTCATTGATTTTTGCCATTGAAAAACATGTTTTTCATATACCAGAAATGTTTGAAGCTACTGACTGAATGAAAGGAGCTGGCATCTCACTCTCTTTGAATCTTCTTTATCCTGCTAGGATTAGCAGGAAAAAGCAAAAAATTTCAGAATTGCACCTTGCAATGTGGAGATATTACTGTTTGTGCATTTACAATATTCATTGATTTTTGCCATTGAAAAACATGTTTTTCATATACCAGAAATGTTTGAAGCTACTGACTGAATGAAAGGAGCTGGCATCTCACTCTCTTTGAATCTTCTTTATCCTGCTAGGATTAGCAGGAAAAAGCAAAAAATTTCAGAATTGCACCTTGCAATGTGGAGATATTACTGTTTGTGCATTTACAATATTCATTGATTTTTGCCATTGAAAAACATGTTTTTCATATACCAGAAATGTTTGAAGCTACTGACTGAATGAAAGGAGCTGGCATCTCACTCTCTTTGAATCTTCTTTATCCTGCTAGGATTAGCAGGAAAAAGCAAAAAATTTCAGAATTGCACCTTGCAATGTGGAGATATTACTGTTTGTGCATTTACAATATTCATTGATTTTTGCCATTGAAAAACATGTTTTTCATATACCAGAAATGTTTGAAGCTACTGACTGAATGAAAGGAGCTGGCATCTCACTCTCTTTGAATCTTCTTTATCCTGCTAGGATTAGCAGGAAAAAGCAAAAAATTTCAGAATTGCACCTTGCAATGTGGAGATATTACTGTTTGTGCATTTACAATATTCATTGATTTTTGCCATTGAAAAACATGTATTTCATATACCAGAAATGTTTGAAGCTACTGACTGAATGAAAGGAGCTGGCATCTCACTCTCTTTGAATCTTCTTTATCCTGCTAGGATTAGCAGGAAAAAGCAAAAAATTTCAGAATTGCACCTTGCAATGTGGAGATATTACTGTTTGTGCATTTACAATATTCATTGATTTTTGCCATTGAAAAACATGTTTTTCATATACCAGAAATGTTTGAAGCTACTGACTGAATGAAAGGAGCTGGCATCTCACTCTCTTTGAATCTTCTTTATCCTGCTAGGATTAGCAGGAAAAAGCAAAAAATTTCAGAATTGCACCTTGCAATGTGGAGATATTACTGTTTGTGCATTTACAATATTCATTGATTTTTGCCATTGAAAAACATGTTTTTCATATACCAGAAATGTTTGAAGCTACTGACTGAATGAAAGGAGCTGGCATCTCACTCTCTTTGAATCTTCTTTATCCTGCTAGGATTAGCAGGAAAAAGCAAAAAATTTCAGAATTGCACCTTGCAATGTGGAGATATTACTGTTTGTGCATTTACAATATTCATTGATTTTTGCCATTGAAAAACATGTTTTTCATATACCAGAAATGTTTGAAGCTACTGACTGAATGAAAGGAGCTGGCATCTCACTCTCTTTGAATCTTCATTATCCTGCTAGGATTAGCAGGAAAAAGCAAAAAATTTCAGAATTGCACCTTGCAATGTGGAGATATTACTGTTTGTGCATTTACAATATTCATTGATTTTTGCCATTGAAAAACATGTTTTTCATATACCAGAAATGTTTGAAGCTACTGACTGAATGAAAGGAGCTGGCATCTCACTCTCTTTGAATCTTCTTTATCCTGCTAGGATTAGCAGGAAAAAGCAAAAAATTTCAGAATTGCACCTTGCAATGTGGAGATATTACTGTTTGTGCATTTACAATATTCATTGATTTTTGCCATTGAAAAACATCCAGAAATGTTTGAAGCTACTGACTGAATGAAAGGAGCTGGCATCTCACTCTCTTTGAATCTTCTTTATCATGCTAGGATTAGCAGGAAAAAGCAAAAAATTTCAGAATTGCACCTTGCAATGTGGAGATATTACTGTTTGTGCATTTACAATATTCATTGATTTTTGCCATTGAAAAACGTCCAGAAATGTTTGAAGCTACTGACTGAATGAAAGGAGCTGGCATCTCACTCTCTTTGAATCTTCTTTATCATGCTAGGATTAGCAGGAAAAAGCAAAAAATTTCAGAATTGCACCTTGCAATGTGGAGATATTACTGTTTGTGCATTTACAATATTCATTGATTTTTGCCATTGAAAAACGTTTTTCATATACCAGAAATGTTTGAAGCTACTGACTGAATGAAAGGAGCTGGCATCTCACTCTCTTTGAATCTTCTTTATCCTGCTAGGATTAGCAGGAAAAAGCAAAAAATTTCAGAATTGCACCTTGCAATGTGGAGATATTACTGTTTGTGCATTTACAATATTCATTGATTTTTGCCATTGAAAAACATGTTTTTCATATACCAGAAATGTTTGAAGCTACTGACTGAATGAAAGGAGCTGGCATCTCACTCTCTTTGAATCTTCTTTATCCTGCTAGGATTAGCAGGAAAAAGCAAAAAATTTCAGAATTGCACCTTGCAATGTGGAGATATTACTGTTTGTGCATTTACAATATTCATTGATTTTTGCCATTGAAAAACATGTTTTTCATATACCAGAAATGTTTGAAGCTACTGACTGAATGAAAGGAGCTGGCATCTCACTCTCTTTGAATCTTCTTTATCCTGCTAGGATTAGCAGGAAAAAGCAAAAAATTTCAGAATTGCACCTTGCAATGTGGAGATATTACTGTTTGTGCATTTACAATATTCATTGATTTTTGCCATTGAAAAACATGTTTTTCATATACCAGAAATGTTTGAAGCTACTGACTGAATGAAAGGAGCTGGCATCTCACTCTCTTTGAATCTTCTTTATACTGCTAGGATTAGCAGGAAAAAGCAAAAAATTTCAGAATTGCACCTTGCAATGTGGAGATATTACTGTTTGTGCATTTACAATATTCATTGATTTTTGCCATTGAAAAACATGTTTTTCATATACCAGAAATGTTTGAAGCTACTGACTGAATGAAAGGAGCTGGCATCTCACTCTCTTTGAATCTTCTTTATCCTGCTAGTATTAGCAGGAAAAAGCAAAAAATTTCAGAATTGCACCTTGCAATGTGGAGATATTACTGTTTGTGCATTTACAATATTCATTGATTTTTGCCATTGAAAAACATGTTTTTCATATACCAGAAATGTTTGAAGCTACTGACTGAATGAAAGGAGCTGGCATCTCACTCTCTTTGAATCTTCTTTATCCTGCTAGGATTAGCAGGAAAAAGCAAAAAATTTCAGAATTGCACCTTGCAATGTGGAGATATTACTGTTTGTGCATTTACAATATTCATTGATTTTTGCCATTGAAAAACATGTTTTTCATATACCAGAAATGTTTGAAGCTACTGACTGAATGAAAGGAGCTGGCATCTCACTCTCTTTGAATCTTCTTTATCCTGCTAGGATTAGCAGGAAAAAGCAAAAAATTTCAGAATTGCACCTTGCAATGTGGAGATATTACTGTTTGTGCATTTACAATATTCATTGATTTTTGCCATTGAAAAACATGTTTTTCATATACCAGAAATGTTTGAAGCTACTGACTGAATGAAAGGAGCTGGCATCTCACTCTCTTTGAATCTTCTTTATACTGCTAGGATTAGCAGGAAAAAGCAAAAAATTTCAGAATTGCACCTTGCAATGTGGAGATATTACTGTTTGTGCATTTACAATATTCATTGATTTTTGCCATTGAAAAACATGTTTTTCATATACCAGAAATGTTTGAAGCTACTGACTGAATGAAAGGAGCTGGCATCTCACTCTCTTTGAATCTTCTTTATCCTGCTAGTATTAGCAGGAAAAAGCAAAAAATTTCAGAATTGCACCTTGCAATGTGGAGATATTACTGTTTGTGCATTTACAATATTCATTGATTTTTGCCATTGAAAAACATGTTTTTCATATACCAGAAATGTTTGAAGCTACTGACTGAATGAAAGGAGCTGGCATCTCACTCTCTTTGAATCTTCTTTATCCTGCTAGGATTAGCAGGAAAAAGCAAAAAATTTCAGAATTGCACCTTGCAATGTGGAGATATTACTGTTTGTGCATTTACAATATTCATTGATTTTTGCCATTGAAAAACATCCAGAAATGTTTGAAGCTACTGACTGAATGAAAGGAGCTGGCATCTCACTCTCTTTGAATCTTCTTTATCATGCTAGGATTAGCAGGAAAAAGCAAAAAATTTCAGAATTGCACCTTGCAATGTGGAGATATTACTGTTTGTGCATTTACAATATTCATTGATTTTTGCCATTGAAAAACGTCCAGAAATGTTTGAAGCTACTGACTGAATGAAAGGAGCTGGCATCTCACTCTCTTTGAATCTTCTTTATCATGCTAGGATTAGCAGGAAAAAGCAAAAAATTTCAGAATTGCACCTTGCAATGTGGAGATATTACTGTTTGTGCATTTACAATATTCATTGATTTTTGCCATTGAAAAACGTCCAGAAATGTTTGAAGCTACTGACTGAATGAAAGGAGCTGGCATCTCACTCTCTTTGAATCTTCTTTATCATGCTAGGATTAGCAGGAAAAAGCAAAAAATTTCAGAATTGCACCTTGCAATGTGGAGATATTACTGTTTGTGCATTTACAATATTCATTGATTTTTGCCATTGAAAAACATCATGTTATTCATATACCAGAAATGTTTGAAGCTACTGACTGAATGAAAGGAGCTGGCATCTCACTCTCTTTGAATCTTCTTTATCCTGCTAGGATTAACAGGAAAAAGCAAAAAATTTCAGAATTGCACCTTGCAATGTGGAGATATTACTGTTTGTGCATTTACAATATTCATTGATTTTTGCCATTGAAAAACGTCCAGAAATGTTTGAAGCTACTGACTGAATGAAAGGAGCTGGCATCTCACTCTCTTTGAATCTTCTTTATCATGCTAGGATTAGCAGGAAAAAGCAAAAAATTTCAGAATTGCACCTTGCAATGTGGAGATATTACTGTTTGTGCATTTACAATATTCATTGATTTTTGCCATTGAAAAACATGTTTTTCATATACCAGAAATGTTTGAAGCTACTGACTGAATGAAAGGAGCTGGCATCTCACTCTCTTTGAATCTTCTTTATCATGCTAGGATTAACAGGAAAAAGCAAAAAATTTCAGAATTGCACCTTGCAATGTGGAGATATTACTGTTTGTGCATTTACAATATTCATTGATTTTTGCAATTGAAAAACGTCCAGAAATGTTTGAAGCTACTGACTGAATGAAAGGAGCTGGCATCTCACTCTCTTTGAATCTTCTTTATCATGCTAGGATTAGCAGGAAAAAGCAAAAAATTTCAGAATTGCACCTTGCAATGTGGAGATATTACTGTTTGTGCATTTACAATATTCATTGATTTTTGCAATTGAAAAACATGTTTTTCATATACCAGAAATGTTTGAAGCTACTGACTGAATGAAAGGAGCTGGCATCTCACTCTCTTTGAATCTTCTTTATCATGCTAGGATTAGCAGGAAAAAGCAAAAAATTTCAGAATTGCACCTTGCAATGTGGAGATATTACTGTTTGTGCATTTACAATATTCATTGATTTTTGCCATTGAAAAACATGTTTTTCATATACCAGGAATGTTTGAAGCTACTGACTGAATGAAAGGAGCTGGCATCTCACTCTCTTTGAATCTTCTTTATCCTGCTAGGATTAGCAGGAAAAAGCAAAAAATTTCAGAATTGCACCTTGCAATGTGGAGATATTACTGTTTGTGCATTTACAATATTCATTGATTTTTGCCATTGAAAAACGTCCAGAAATGTTTGAAGCTACTGACTGAATGAAAGGAGCTGGCATCTCACTCTCTTTGAATCTTCTTTATCCTGCTAGGATTAGCAGGAAAAAGCAAAAAATTTCAGAATTGCACCTTGCAATGTGGAGATATTACTGTTTGTGCATTTACAATATTCATTGATTTTTGCCATTGAAAAACATGTTTTTCATATACCAGAAATGTTTGAAGCTACTGACTGAATGAAAGGAGCTGGCATCTCACTCTCTTTGAATCTTCTTTATCCTGCTAGGATTAGCAGGAAAAAGCAAAAAATTTCAGAATTGCACCTTGCAATGTGGAGATATTACTGTTTGTGCATTTACAATATTCATTGATTTTTGCCATTGAAAAACATGTTTTTCATATACCAGAAATGTTTGAAGCTACTGACTGAATGAAAGGAGCTGGCATCTCACTCTCTTTGAATCTTTATCCTGCTAGGATTAGCAGGAAAAAGCAAAAAATTTCAGAATTGCACCTTGCAATGTGGAGATATTACTGTTTGTGCATTTACAATATTCATTGATTTTTGCCATTGAAAAACATGTTTTTCATATACCAGAAATGTTTGAAGCTACTGACTGAATGAAAGGAGCTGGCATCTCACTCTCTTTGAATCTTCTTTATCCTGCTAGGATTAGCAGGAAAAAGCAAAAAATTTCAGAATTGCACCTTGCAATGTGGAGATATTACTGTTTGTGAATTTACAATATTCATTGATTTTTGCCATTGAAAAACATGTTTTTCATATACCAGAAATGTTTGAAGCTACTGACTGAATGAAAGGAGCTGGCATCTCACTCTCTTTGAATCTTCTTTATCCTGCTAGGATTAGCAGGAAAAAGCAAAAAATTTCAGAATTGCACCTTGCAATGTGGAGATATTACTGTTTGTGCATTTACAATATTCATTGATTTTTGCCATTGAAAAACATGTTTTTCATATACCAGAAATGTTGGAAGCTACTGACTGAATGAAAGGAGCTGGCATCTCACTCTCTTTGAATCTTCTTTATCCTGCTAGGATTAGCAGGAAAAAGCAAAAAATTTCAGAATTGCACCTTGCAATGTGGAGATATTACTGTTTGTGCATTTACAATATTCATTGATTTTTGCCATTGAAAAACATCCAGAAATGTTTGAAGCTACTGACTGAATGAAAGGAGCTGGCATCTCACTCTCTTTGAATCTTCTTTATCATGCTAGGATTAGCAGGAAAAAGCAAAAAATTTCAGAATTGCACCTTGCAATGTGGAGATATTACTGTTTGTGCATTTACAATATTCATTGATTTTTGCCATTGAAAAACGTCCAGAAATGTTTGAAGCTACTGACTGAATGAAAGGAGCTGGCATCTCACTCTCATTGAATCTTCTTTATCATGCTAGGATTAGCAGGAAAAAGCAAAAAATTTCAGAATTGCACCTTGCAATGTGGAGATATTACTGTTTGTGCATTTACAATATTCATTGATTTTTGCCATTGAAAAACATGTTTTTCATATACCAGAAATGTTTGAAGCTACTGACTGAATGAAAGGAGCTGGCATCTCACTCTCTTTGAATCTTCTTTATCATGCTAGGATTAACAGGAAAAAGCAAAAAATTTCAGAATTGCACCTTGCAATGTGGAGATATTACTGTTTGTGCATTTACAATATTCATTGATTTTTGCCATTGAAAAATGTCCAGAAATGTTTGAAGCTACTGACTGAATGAAAGGAGCTGGCATCTCACTCTCTTTGAATCTTTTTTATCATGCTAGGATTAGCAGGAAAAAGCAAAAAATTTCAGAATTGCACCTTGCAATGTGGAGATATTACTGTTTGTGCATTTACAATATTCATTGATTTTTGCCATTGAAAAACATGTTTTTCATATACCAGAAATGTTTGAAGCTACTGACAATGAAAGGAGCTGGCATCTCACTCTCTTTGAATCTTCTTTATCCTGCTAGGATTAGCAGGAAAAAGCAAAAAATTTCAGAATTGCACCTTGCAATGTGGAGATATTACTGTTTGTGCATTTACAATATTCATTGATTTTTGCCATTGAAAAACATGTTTTTCATATACCAGAAATGTTTGAAGCTACTGACTGAATGAAAGGAGCTGGTATCTCACTCTCTTTGAATCTTCTTTATCATGCTAGGATTAGCAGGAAAAAGCAAAAAAATTTCAGAATTGCACCTTGCAATGTGGAGATATTACTGTTTGTGCATTTACAATATTCATTGATTTTTGCCATTGAAAAACATGTTTTTCATATACCAGAAATGTTTGAAGCTTCTGACTGAATGAAAGGAGCTGGCATCTCACTCTCTTTGAATCTTCTTTATCATGCTAGGATTAACAGGAAAAAGCAAAAAATTTCAGAATTGCACCTTGCAATGTGGAGATATTACTGTTTGTGCATAAACAATATTCATTGATTTTTGCCATTGAAAAACGTCCAGAAATGTTTGAAGCTACTGACTGAATGAAAGGAGCTGGCATCTCACTCTCTTTGAATCTTCTTTATCATGCTAGGATTAGCAGGAAAAAGCAAAAAATTTCAGAATTGCACCTTGCAATGTGGAGATATTAATGTTTGTGCATTTACAATATTCATTGATTTTTGCCATTGAAAAACGTCCAGAAATGTTTGAAGCTACTGACTGAATGAAAGGAGCTGGCATCTCACTCTCTTTGAATCTTCTTTATCATGCTAGGATTAACAGGAAAAAGCAAAAAATTTCAGAATTGCACCTTGCAATGTGGAGATATTACTGTTTGTGCATTTACAATATTCATTGATTTTTGCCATTGAAAAACGTCCAGAAATGTTTGAAGCTACTGACTGAATGAAAGGAGCTGGCATCTCACTCTCTTTGAATCTTCTTTATCATGCTAGGATTAGCAGGAAAAAGCAAAAAATTTCAGAATTGCACCTTGCAATGTGGAAATATTACTGTTTGTGCATTTACAATATTCATTGATTTTTGCCATTGAAAAACATGTTTTTCACATACCAGAAATGTTTGAAGCTACTGACTGAATGAAAGGAGCTGGCATCTCACTCTCTTTGAATCTTCTTTATCATGCTAGGATTAGCAGGAAAAAGCAAAAAATTTCAGAATTGCACCTTGCAATGTGGAGATATTACTGTTTGTGCATTTACAATATTCATTGATTTTTGCCATTGAAAAACGTTTTTCATATACCAGAAATGTTTGAAGCTACTGACTGAATGAAAGGAGCTGGCATCTCACTCTCTTTGAATCTTCTTTATCATGCTAGGATTAGCAGGAAAAAGCAAAAAATTTCAGAATTGCACCTTGCAATGTGGAGATATTACTGTTTGTGCATTTACAATATTCATTGATTTTTGCCATTGAAAAACATTTTTTTCATATACCAGAAATGTTTGAAGCTACTGACTGAATGAAAGGAGCTGGCATCTCACTCTCTTTGAATCTTCTTTATCCTGCTAGGATTAGCAGGAAAAAGCAAAAAATTTCAGAATTGCACCTTGCAATGTGGAGATATTACTGTTTGTGCATTTACAATATTCATTGATTTTTGCCATTGAAAAACATGTTTTTCATATACCAGAAATGTTTGAAGCTACTGACTGAATGAAAGGAGCTGGCATCTCACTCTCTTTGAATCTTCTTTATCCTGCTAGGATTAGCAGGAAAAAGCAAAAAATTTCAGAATTGCACCTTGCAATGTGGAGATATTACTGTTTGTGCATTTACAATATTCATTGATTTTTGCCATTGAAAAACATGTTTTTCATATACCAGAAATGTTTGAAGCTACTGACTGAATGAAAGGAGCTGGCATCTCACTCTCTTTGAATCTTCTTTATCCTGCTAGGATTAGCAGGAAAAAGCAAAAAATTTCAGAATTGCACCTTGCAATGTGGAGATATTACTGTTTGTGCATTTACAATATTCATTGATTTTTGCCATTGAAAAACATCCAGAAATGTTTGAAGCTACTGACTGAATGAAAGGAGCTGGCATCTCACTCTCTTTGAATCTTCTTTATCATGCTAGGATTAGCAGGAAAAAGCAAAAAATTTCAGAATTGCACCTTGCAATGTGGAGATATTACTGTTTGTGCATTTACAATATTCATTGATTTTTGCCATTGAAAAACGTCCAGAAATGTTCGAAGCTACTGACTGAATGAAAGGAGCTGGCATCTCACTCTCTTTGAATCTTCTTTATCATGCTAGGATTAGCAGGAAAAAGCAAAAAATTTCAGAATTGCACCTTGCAATGTGGAGATATTACTGTTTGTGCATTTACAATATTCATTGATTTTTGCCATTGAAAAACATGTTTTTCATATACCAGAAATGTTTGAAGCTACTGACTGAATGAAAGGAGCTGGCATCTCACTCTCTTTGAATCTTCTTTATCATGCTAGGATTAACAGGAAAAAGCAAAAAATTTCAGAATTGCACCTTGCAATGTGGAGATATTACTGTTTGTGCATTTACAATATTCATTGATTTTTGCCATTGAAAAATGTCCAGAAATGTTTGAAGCTACTGACTGAATGAAAGGAGCTGGCATCTCACTCTCTTTGAATCTTTTTTATCATGCTAGGATTAGCAGGAAAAAGCAAAAAATTTCAGAATTGCACCTTGCAATGTGGAGATATTACTGTTTGTGCATTTACAATATTCATTGATTTTTGCCATTGAAAAACATGTTTTTCATATACCAGAAATGTTTGAAGCTACTGACAATGAAAGGAGCTGGCATCTCACTCTCTTTGAATCTTCTTTATCCTGCTAGGATTAGCAGGAAAAAGCAAAAAATTTCAGAATTGCACCTTGCAATGTGGAGATATTACTGTTTGTGCATTTACAATATTCATTGATTTTTGCCATTGAAAAACATGTTTTTCATATACCAGAAATGTTTGAAGCTACTGACTGAATGAAAGGAGCTGGCATCTCACTCTCTTTGAATCTTCTTTATCCTGCTAGGATTAGCAGGAAAAAGCAAAAAATTTCAGAATTGCACCTTGCAATGTGGAGATATTACTGTTTGTGCATTTACAATATTCATTGATTTTTGCCATTGAAAAACATGTTTTTCATATACCAGGAATGTTTGAAGCTACTGACTGAATGAAAGGAGTTGGCATCTCACTCTCTTTGAATCTTCTTTATCCTGCTAGGATTAGCAGGAAAAAGCAAAAAATTTCAGAATTGCACCTTGCAATGTGGAGATATTACTGTTTGTGCATTTACAATATTCATTGATTTTTGCCATTGAAAAACGTCCAGAAATGTTTGAAGCTACTGACTGAATGAAAGGAGCTGGCATCTCACTCTCTTTGAATCTTCTTTATCATGCTAGGATTAGCAGGAAAAAGCAAAA
Source organism: Phyllobates terribilis (assembly GCF_046119375.1). Taxonomy (NCBI): domain Eukaryota; kingdom Metazoa; phylum Chordata; class Amphibia; order Anura; family Dendrobatidae; genus Phyllobates; species Phyllobates terribilis. The sequence goes on from NW_027370043.1 coordinate 22,588, forward strand.
AATTTCAGAATTGCACCTTGCAATGTGGAGATATTACTGTTTGTGCATTTACAATATTCATTGATTTTTGCCATTGAAAAACGTTTTTCATATACCAGAAATGTTTGAAGCTACTGACTGAATGAAAGGAGCTGGCATCTCACTCTCTTTGAATCTTCTTTATCATGCTAGGATTAGCAGGAAAAAGCAAAAAATTTCAGAATTGCACCTTGCAATGTGGAGATATTACTGTTTGTGCATTTACAATATTCATTGATTTTTGCCATTGAAAAACATCCAGAAATGTTTGAAGCTACTGACTGAATGAAAGGAGCTGGCATCTCACTCTCTTTGAATCTTCTTTATCATGCTAGGATTAGCAGGAAAAAGCAAAAAATTTCAGAATTGCACCTTGCAATGTGGAGATATTACTGTTTGTGCATTTACAATATTCATTGATTTTTGCCATTGAAAAACGTCCAGAAATGTTTGAAGCTACTGACTGAATGAAAGGAGCTGGCATCTCACTCTCTTTGAATCTTCTTTATCATGCTAGGATTAGCAGGAAAAAGCAAAAAATTTCAGAATTGCACCTTGCAATGTGGAGATATTACTGTTTGTGCATTTACAATATTCATTGATTTTTGCCATTGAAAAACATCATGTTATTCATATACCAGAAATGTTTGAAGCTACTGACTGAATGAAAGGAGCTGGCATCTCACTCTCTTTGAATCTAATTTATCCTGCTAGGATTAACAGGAAAAAGCAAAAAATTTCAGAATTGCACCTTGCAATGTGGAGATATTACTGTTTGTGCATTTACAATATTCATTGATTTTTGCCATTGAAAAACATGTTTTTCATATACCAGAAATGTTTGAAGCTACTGACTGAATGAAAGGAGCTGGCATCTCACTCTCTTTGAATCTTCTTTATCCTGCTAGGATTAGCAGGAAAAAGCAAAAAATTTCAGAATTGCACCTTGCAATGTGGAGATATTACTGTTTGTGCATTTACAATATTCATTGATTTTTGCCATTGAAAAACATCCAGAAATGTTTGAAGCTACTGACTGAATGAAAGGAGCTGGCATCTCACTCTCTTTGAATCTTCTTTATCATGCTAGGATTAGCAGGAAAAAGCAAAAAATTTCAGAATTGCACCTTGCAATGTGGAGATATTACTGTTTGTGCATTTACAATATTCATTGATTTTTGCCATTGAAAAACGTCCAGAAATGTTTGAAGCTACTGACTGAATGAAAGGAGCTGGCATCTCACTCTCTTTGAATCTTCTTTATCATGCTAGGATTAGCAGGAAAAAGCAAAAAATTTCAGAATTGCACCTTGCAATGTGGAGATATTACTGTTTGTGCATTTACAATATTCATTGATTTTTGCCATTGAAAAACGTTTTTCATATACCAGAAATGTTTGAAGCTACTGACTGAATGAAAGGAGCTGGCATCTCACTCTCTTTGAATCTTCTTTATCCTGCTAGGATTAGCAGGAAAAAGCAAAAAATTTCAGAATTGCACCTTGCAATGTGGAGATATTACTGTTTGTGCATTTACAATATTCATTGATTTTTGCCATTGAAAAACATGTTTTTCATATACCAGAAATGTTTGAAGCTACTGACTGAATGAAAGGAGCTGGCATCTCACTCTCTTTGAATCTTCTTTATCCTGCTAGGATTAGCAGGAAAAAGCAAAAAATTTCAGAATTGCACCTTGCAATGTGGAGATATTACTGTTTGTGCATTTACAATATTCATTGATTTTTGCCATTGAAAAACATGTTTTTCATATACCAGAAATGTTTGAAGCTACTGACTGAATGAAAGGAGCTGGCATCTCACTCTCTTTGAATCTTCTTTATCCTGCTAGGATTAGCAGGAAAAAGCAAAACATTTCAGAATTGCACCTTGCAATGTGGAGATATTACTGTTTGTGCATTTACAATATTCATTGATTTTTGCCATTGAAAAACATGTTTTTCATATACCAGAAATGTTTGAAGCTACTGACTGAATGAAAGGAGCTGGCATCTCACTCTCTTTGAATCTTCTTTATACTGCTAGGATTAGCAGGAAAAAGCAAAAAATTTCAGAATTGCACCTTGCAATGTGGAGATATTACTGTTTGTGCATTTACAATATTCATTGATTTTTGCCATTGAAAAACATGTTTTTCATATACCAGAAATGTTTGAAGCTACTGACTGAATGAAAGGAGCTGGCATCTCACTCTCTTTGAATCTTCTTTATCCTGCTAGGATTAGCAGGAAAAAGCAAAAAATTTCAGAATTGCACCTTGCAATGTGGAGATATTACTGTTTGTGCATTTACAATATTCATTGATTTTTGCCATTGAAAAACATGTTTTTCATATACCAGAAATGTTTGAAGCTACTGACTGAATGAAAGGAGCTGGCATCTCACTCTCTTTGAATCTTCTTTATCCTGCTAGGATTAGCAGGAAAAAGCAAAAAATTTCAGAATTGCACCTTGCAATGTGGAGATATTACTGTTTGTGCATTTACAATATTCATTGATTTTTGCCATTGAAAAACATCCAGAAATGTTTGAAGCTACTGACTGAATGAAAGGAGCTGGCATCTCACTCTCTTTGAATCTTCTTTATCATGCTAGGATTAGCAGGAAAAAGCAAAAAATTTCAGAATTGCACCTTGCAATGTGGAGATATTACTGTTTGTGCATTTACAATATTCATTGATTTTTGCCATTGAAAAACGTCCAGAAATGTTTGAAGCTACTGACTGAATGAAAGGAGCTGGCATCTCACTCTCTTTGAATCTTCTTTATCATGCTAGGATTAGCAGGAAAAAGCAAAAAATTTCAGAATTGCACCTTGCAATGTGGAGATATTACTGTTTGTGCATTTACAATATTCATTGATTTTTGCCATTGAAAAACGTTTTTCATATACCAGAAATGTTTGAAGCTACTGACTGAATGAAAGGAGCTGGCATCTCACTCTCTTTGAATCTTCTTTATCCTGCTAGGATTAGCAGGAAAAAGCAAAAAATTTCAGAATTGCACCTTGCAATGTGGAGATATTACTGTTTGTGCATTTACAATATTCATTGATTTTTGCCATTGAAAAACATGTTTTTCATATACCAGAAATGTTTGAAGCTACTGACTGAATGAAAGGAGCTGGCATCTCACTCTCTTTGAATCTTCTTTATCCTGCTAGGATTAGCAGGAAAAAGCAAAAAATTTCAGAATTGCACCTTGCAATGTGGAGATATTACTGTTTGTGCATTTACAATATTCATTGATTTTTGCCATTGAAAAACATGTTTTTCATATACCAGAAATGTTTGAAGCTACTGACTGAATGAAAGGAGCTGGCATCTCACTCTCTTTGAATCTTCTTTATCCTGCTAGGATTAGCAGGAAAAAGCAAAAAATTTCAGAATTGCACCTTGCAATGTGGAGATATTACTGTTTGTGCATTTACAATATTCATTGATTTTTGCCATTGAAAAACATGTTTTTCATATACCAGAAATGTTTGAAGCTACTGACTGAATGAAAGGAGCTGGCATCTCACTCTCTTTGAATCTTCTTTATCCTGCTAGGATTAGCAGGAAAAAGCAAAAAATTTCAGAATTGCACCTTGCAATGTGGAGATATTACTGTTTGTGCATTTACAATATTCATTGATTTTTGCCATTGAAAAACATGTTTTTCATATACCAGAAATGTTTGAAGCTACTGACTGAATGAAAGGAGCTGGCATCTCACTCTCTTTGAATCTTCTTTATCCTGCTAGGATTAGCAGGAAAAAGCAAAAAATTTCAGAATTGCACCTTGCAATGTGGAGATATTACTGTTTGTGCATTTACAATATTCATTGATTTTTGCCATTGAAAAACATCCAGAAATGTTTGAAGCTACTGACTGAATGAAAGGAGCTGGCATCTCACTCTCTTTGAATCTTCTTTATCATGCTAGGATTAGCAGGAAAAAGCAAAAAATTTCAGAATTGCACCTTGCAATGTGGAGATATTACTGTTTGTGCATTTACAATATTCATTGATTTTTGCCATTGAAAAACGTTTTTCATATACCAGAAATGTTTGAAGCTACTGACTGAATGAAAGGAGCTGGCATCTCACTCTCTTTGAATCTTCTTTATCATGCTAGGATTAGCAGGAAAAAGCAAAAAATTTCAGAATTGCACCTTGCAATGTGGAGATATTACTGTTTGTGCATTTACAATATTCATTGATTTTTGCCATTGAAAAACATGTTTTTCATATACCAGAAATGTTTGAAGCTACTGACTGAATGAAAGGAGCTGGCATCTCACTCTCTTTGAATCTTCTTTATCATGCTAGGATTAGCAGGAAAAAGCAAAAAATTTCAGAATTGCACCTTGCAATGTGGAGATATTACTGTTTGTGCATTTACAATATTCATTGATTTTTGCCATTGAAAAACATGTTTTTCATATACCAGAAATGTTTGAAGCTACTGACTGAATGAAAGGAGCTGGCATCTCACTCTCTTTGAATCTTCTTTATCCTGCTAGGATTAGCAGGAAAAAGCAAAAAATTTCAGAATTGCACCTTGCAATGTGGAGATATTACTGTTTGTGCATTTACAATATTCATTGATTTTTGCCATTGAAAAACATGTTTTTCATATACCAGAAATGTTTGAAGCTACTGACTGAATGAAAGGAGCTGGCATCTCACTCTCTTTGAATCTTCTTTATCCTGCTAGGATTAGCAGGAAAAAGCAAAACATTTCAGAATTGCACCTTGCAATGTGGAGATATTACTGTTTGTGCATTTACAATATTCATTGATTTTTGCCATTGAAAAACATGTTTTTCATATACCAGAAATGTTTGAAGCTACTGACTGAATGAAAGGAGCTGGCATCTCACTCTCTTTGAATCTTCTTTATACTGCTAGGATTAGCAGGAAAAAGCAAAAAATTTCAGAATTGCACCTTGCAATGTGGAGATATTACTGTTTGTGCATTTACAATATTCATTGATTTTTGCCATTGAAAAACATGTTTTTCATATACCAGAAATGTTTGAAGCTACTGACTGAATGAAAGGAGCTGGCATCTCACTCTCTTTGAATCTTCTTTATCCTGCTAGGATTAGCAGGAAAAAGCAAAAAATTTCAGAATTGCACCTTGCAATGTGGAGATATTACTGTTTGTGCATTTACAATATTCATTGATTTTTGCCATTGAAAAACATGTTTTTCATATACCAGAAATGTTTGAAGCTACTGACTGAATGAAAGGAGCTGGCATCTCACTCTCTTTGAATCTTCTTTATCCTGCTAGGATTAGCAGGAAAAAGCAAAAAATTTCAGAATTGCACCTTGCAATGTGGAGATATTACTGTTTGTGCATTTACAATATTCATTGATTTTTGCCATTGAAAAACATCCAGAAATGTTTGAAGCTACTGACTGAATGAAAGGAGCTGGCATCTCACTCTCTTTGAATCTTCTTTATCATGCTAGGATTAGCAGGAAAAAGCAAAAAATTTCAGAATTGCACCTTGCAATGTGGAGATATTACTGTTTGTGCATTTACAATATTCATTGATTTTTGCCATTGAAAAACGTCCAGAAATGTTTGAAGCTACTGACTGAATGAAAGGAGCTGGCATCTCACTCTCTTTGAATCTTCTTTATCATGCTAGGATTAGCAGGAAAAAGCAAAAAATTTCAGAATTGCACCTTGCAATGTGGAGATATTACTGTTTGTGCATTTACAATATTCATTGATTTTTGCCATTGAAAAACGTTTTTCATATACCAGAAATGTTTGAAGCTACTGACTGAATGAAAGGAGCTGGCATCTCACTCTCTTTGAATCTTCTTTATCCTGCTAGGATTAGCAGGAAAAAGCAAAAAATTTCAGAATTGCACCTTGCAATGTGGAGATATTACTGTTTGTGCATTTACAATATTCATTGATTTTTGCCATTGAAAAACATGTTTTTCATATACCAGAAATGTTTGAAGCTACTGACTGAATGAAAGGAGCTGGCATCTCACTCTCTTTGAATCTTCTTTATCCTGCTAGGATTAGCAGGAAAAAGCAAAAAATTTCAGAATTGCACCTTGCAATGTGGAGATATTACTGTTTGTGCATTTACAATATTCATTGATTTTTGCCATTGAAAAACATGTTTTTCATATACCAGAAATGTTTGAAGCTACTGACTGAATGAAAGGAGCTGGCATCTCACTCTCTTTGAATCTTCTTTATCCTGCTAGGATTAGCAGGAAAAAGCAAAAAATTTCAGAATTGCACCTTGCAATGTGGAGATATTACTGTTTGTGCATTTACAATATTCATTGATTTTTGCCATTGAAAAACATGTTTTTCATATACCAGAAATGTTTGAAGCTACTGACTGAATGAAAGGAGCTGGCATCTCACTCTCTTTGAATCTTCTTTATCCTGCTAGGATTAGCAGGAAAAAGCAAAAAATTTCAGAATTGCACCTTGCAATGTGGAGATATTACTGTTTGTGCATTTACAATATTCATTGATTTTTGCCATTGAAAAACATGTTTTTCATATACCAGAAATGTTTGAAGCTACTGACTGAATGAAAGGAGCTGGCATCTCACTCTCTTTGAATCTTCTTTATCCTGCTAGGATTAGCAGGAAAAAGCAAAAAATTTCAGAATTGCACCTTGCAATGTGGAGATATTACTGTTTGTGCATTTACAATATTCATTGATTTTTGCCATTGAAAAACATCCAGAAATGTTTGAAGCTACTGACTGAATGAAAGGAGCTGGCATCTCACTCTCTTTGAATCTTCTTTATCATGCTAGGATTAGCAGGAAAAAGCAAAAAATTTCAGAATTGCACCTTGCAATGTGGAGATATTACTGTTTGTGCATTTACAATATTCATTGATTTTTGCCATTGAAAAACGTTTTTCATATACCAGAAATGTTTGAAGCTACTGACTGAATGAAAGGAGCTGGCATCTCACTCTCTTTGAATCTTCTTTATCATGCTAGGATTAGCAGGAAAAAGCAAAAAATTTCAGAATTGCACCTTGCAATGTGGAGATATTACTGTTTGTGCATTTACAATATTCATTGATTTTTGCCATTGAAAAACATGTTTTTCATATACCAGAAATGTTTGAAGCTACTGACTGAATGAAAGGAGCTGGCATCTCACTCTCTTTGAATCTTCTTTATCATGCTAGGATTAGCAGGAAAAAGCAAAAAATTTCAGAATTGCACCTTGCAATGTGGAGATATTACTGTTTGTGCATTTACAATATTCATTGATTTTTGCCATTGAAAAACATGTTTTTCATATACCAGAAATGTTTGAAGCTACTGACTGAATGAAAGGAGCTGGCATCTCACTCTCTTTGAATCTTCTTTATCATGCTAGGATTAGCAGGAAAAAGCAAAAAATTTCAGAATTGCACCTTGCAATGTGGAGATATTACTGTTTGTGCATTTACAATATTCATTGATTTTTGCCATTGAAAAACATGTTTTTCATATACCAGAAATGTTTGAAGCTACTGACTGAATGAAAGGAGCTGGCATCTCACTCTCTTTGAATCTTCTTTATCATGCTAGGATTAACAGGAAAAAGCAAAAAATTTCAGAATTGCACCTTGCAATGTGGAGATATTACTGTTTGTGCATTTACAATATTCATTGATTTTTGCCATTGAAAAACGTCCAGAAATGTTTGAAGCTACTGACTGAATGAAAGGAGCTGGCATCTCACTCTCTTTGAATCTTCTTTATCATGCTAGGATTAGCAGGAAAAAGCAAAAAATTTCAGAATTGCACCTTGCAATGTGGAGATATTACTGTTTGTGCATTTACAATATTCATTGATTTTTGCCATTGAAAAACATGTTTTTCATATACCAGAAATGTTTGAAGCTACTGACTGAATGAAAGGAGCTGGCATCTCACTCTCTTTGAATCTTCTTTATCATGCTAGGATTAACAGGAAAAAGCAAAAAATTTCAGAATTGCACCTTGCAATGTGGAGATATTACTGTTTGTGCATTTACAATATTCATTGATTTTTGCCATTGAAAAACGTCCAGAAATGTTTGAAGCTACTGACTGAATGAAAGGAGCTGGCATCTCACTCTCTTTGAATCTTTTTTATCATGCTAGGATTAGCAGGAAAAAGCAAAAAATTTCAGAATTGCACCTTGCAATGTGGAGATATTACTGTTTGTGCATTTACAATATTCATTGATTTTTGCCATTGAAAAACATGTTTTTCATATACCAGAAATGTTTGAAGCTACTGACAATGAAAGGAGCTGGCATCTCACTCTCTGAATCTTCTTTATCCTGCTAGGATTAGCAGGAAAAAGCAAAAAATTTCAGAATTGCACCTTGCAATGTGGAGATATTACTGTTTGTGCATTTACAATATTCATTGATTTTTGCCATTGAAAAACATGTTTTTCATATACCAGAAATGTTTGAAGCTACTGACTGAATGAAAGGAGCTGGCATCTCACTCTCTTTGAATCTTCTTTATCCTGCTAGGATTAGCAGGAAAAAGCAAAAAATTTCAGAATTGCACCTTGCAATGTGGAGATATTACTGTTTGTGCATTTACAATATTCATTGATTTTTGCCATTGAAAAACGTTTTTCATATACCAGAAATGTTTGAAGCTACTGACTGAATGAAAGGAGCTGGCATCTCACTCTCTTTGAATCTTCTTTATCATGCTAGGATTAGCAGGAAAAAGCAAAAAATTTCAGAATTGCACCTTGCAATGTGGAGATATTACTGTTTGTGCATTTACAATATTCATTGATTTTTGCCATTGAAAAACATGTTTTTCATATACCAGGAATGTTTGAAGCTACTGACTGAATGAAAGGAGCTGGCATCTCACTCTCTTTGAATCTTCTTTATCCTGCTAGGATTAGCAGGAAAAAGCAAAAAATTTCAGAATTGCACCTTGCAATGTGGAGATATTACTGTTTGTGCATTTACAATATTCATTGATTTTTGCCATTGAAAAACGTCCAGAAATGTTTGAAGCTACTGACTGAATGAAAGGAGCTGGCATCTCACTCTCTTTGAATCTTCTTTATCATGCTAGGATTAACAGGAAAAAGCAAAAATTTCAGAATTGCACCTTGCAATGTGGAGATATTACTGTTTGTGCATTTACAATATTCATTGATTTTTGCCATTGAAAAACGTCCAGAAATGTTTGAAGCTACTGACTGAATGAAAGGAGCTGGCATCTCACTCTCTTTGAATCTTCTTTATCATGCTAGGATTAGCAGGAAAAAGCAAAAAATTTCAGAATTGCACCTTGCAATGTGGAGATATTACTGTTTGTGCATTTACAATATTCATTGATTTTTGCCATTGAAAAACATCATGTTATTCATATACCAGAAATGTTTGAAGCTACTGACTGAATGAAAGGAGCTGGCATCTCACTCTCTTTGAATCTTCTTTATCCTGCTAGGATTAACAGGAAAAAGCAAAAAATTTCAGAATTGCACCTTGCAATGTGGAGATATTACTGTTTGTGCATTTACAATATTCATTGATTTTTGCCATTGAAAAACGTCCAGAAATGTTTGAAGCTACTGACTGAATGAAAGGAGCTGGCATCTCACTCTCTTTGAATCTTCTTTATCATGCTAGGATTAGCAGGAAAAAGCAAAAAATTTCAGAATTGCACCTTGCAATGTGGAGATATTACTGTTTGTGCATTTACAATATTCATTGATTTTTGCCATTGAAAAACATATTTTTCATATACCAGAAATGTTTGAAGCTACTGACTGAATGAAAGGAGCTGGCATCTCACTCTCTTTGAATCTTCTTTATCATGCTAGGATTAACAGGAAAAAGCAAAAAATTTCAGAATTGCACCTTGCAATGTGGAGATATTACTGTTTGTGCATTTACAATATTCATTGATTTTTGCAATTGAAAAACGTCCAGAAATGTTTGAAGCTACTGACTGAATGAAAGGAGCTGGCATCTCACTCTCTTTGAATCTTCTTTATCATGCTAGGATTAGCAGGAAAAAGCAAAAATTTCAGAATTGCACCTTGCAATGTGGAGATATTACTGTTTGTGCATTTACAATATTCATTGATTTTTGCAATTGAAAAACATGTTTTTCATATACCAGAAATGTTTGAAGCTACTGACTGAATGAAAGGAGCTGGCATCTCACTCTCTTTGAATCTTCTTTATCATGCTAGGATTAGCAGGAAAAAGCAAAAAATTTCAGAATTGCACCTTGCAATGTGGAGATATTACTGTTTGTGCATTTACAATATTCATTGATTTTTGCCATTGAAAAACATGTTTTTCATATACCAGGAATGTTTGAAGCTACTGACTGAATGAAAGGAGCTGGCATCTCACTCTCTTTGAATCTTCTTTATCCTGCTAGGATTAGCAGGAAAAAGCAAAAAATTTCAGAATTGCACCTTGCAATGTGGAGATATTACTGTTTGTGCATTTACAATATTCATTGATTTTTGCCATTGAAAAACGTCCAGAAATGTTTGAAGCTACTGACTGAATGAAAGGAGCTGGCATCTCACTCTCTTTGAATCTTCTTTATCCTGCTAGGATTAGCAGGAAAAAGCAAAAAATTTCAGAATTGCACCTTGCAATGTGGAGATATTACTGTTTGTGCATTTACAATATTCATTGATTTTTGCCATTGAAAAACATGTTTTTCATATACCAGAAATGTTTGAAGCTACTGACAATGAAAGGAGCTGGCATCTCACTCTCTGAATCTTCTTTATCCTGCTAGGATTAGCAGGAAAAAGCAAAAAATTTCAGAATTGCACCTTGCAATGTGGAGATATTACTGTTTGTGCATTTACAATATTCATTGATTTTTGCCATTGAAAAACATGTTTTTCATATACCAGAAATGTTTGAAGCTACTGACTGAATGAAAGGAGCTGGCATCTCACTCTCTTTGAATCTTCTTTATCCTGCTAGGATTAGCAGGAAAAAGCAAAAAATTTCAGAATTGCACCTTACAATGTGGAGATATTACTGTTTGTGCATTTACAATATTCATTGATTTTTGCCATTGAAAAACGTTTTTCATATACCAGAAATGTTTGAAGCTACTGACTGAATGAAAGGAGCTGGCATCTCACTCTCTTTGAATCTTCTTTATCATGCTAGGATTAGCAGGAAAAAGCAAAAAATTTCAGAATTGCACCTTGCAATGTGGAGATATTACTGTTTGTGCATTTACAATATTCATTGATTTTTGCCATTGAAAAACATGTTTTTCATATACCAGGAATGTTTGAAGCTACTGACTGAATGAAAGGAGCTGGCATCTCACTCTCTTTGAATCTTCTTTATCCTGCTAGGATTAGCAGGAAAAAGCAAAAAATTTCAGAATTGCACCTTGCAATGTGGAGATATTACTGTTTGTGCATTTACAATATTCATTGATTTTTGCCATTGAAAAACGTCCAGAAATGTTTGAAGCTACTGACTGAATGAAAGGAGCTGGCATCTCACTCTCTTTGAATCTTCTTTATCATGCTAGGATTAGCAGGAAAAAGCAAAAAATTTCAGAATTGCACCTTGCAATGTGGAGATATTACTGTTTGTGCATTTACAATATTCATTGATTTTTGCAATTGAAAAACATGTTTTTCATATACCAGAAATGTTTGAAGCTACTGACTGAATGAAAGGAGCTGGCATCTCACTCTCTTTGAATCTTCTTTATCATGCTAGGATTAGCAGGAAAAAGCAAAAAATTTCAGAATTGCACCTTGCAATGTGGAGATATTACTGTTTGTGCATTTACAATATTCATTGATTTTTGCCATTGAAAAACATGTTTTTCATATTCCAGGAATGGTTTGAAGCTACTGACTGAATGAAAGGAGCTGGCATCTCACTCTCTTTGAATCTTCTTTATCCTGCTAGGATTAGCAGGAAAAAGCAAAAAATTTCAGAATTGCACCTTGCAATGTGGAGATATTACTGTTTGTGCATTTACAATATTCATTGATTTTTGCCATTGAAAAACGTCCAGAAATGTTTGAAGCTACTGACTGAATGAAAGGAGCTGGCATCTCACTCTCTTTGAATCTTCTTTATCCTGCTAGGATTAGCAGGAAAAAGCAAAAAATTTCAGAATTGCACCTTGCAATGTGGAGATATTACTGTTTGTGCATTTACAATATTCATTGATTTTTGCCATTGAAAAACATGTTTTTCATATACCAGAAATGTTTGAAGCTACTGACCGAATTGAAAAGGAGCTGGCATCTCACTCTCTGAATCTTCTTTATCCTGCTAGGATTAGCAGGAAAAAGCAAAAAATTTCAGAATTGCACCTTGCAATGTGGAGATATTACTGTTTGTGCATTTACAATATTCATTGATTTTTGCCATTGAAAAACATGTTTTTCATATACCAGAAATGTTTGAAGCTACTGACTGAATGAAAGGAGCTGGCATCTCACTCTCTTTGAATCTTCTTTATCCTGCTAGGATTAGCAGGAAAAAGCAAAAAATTTCAGAATTGCACCTTACAATGTGGAGATATTACTGTTTGTGCATTTACAATATTCATTGATTTTTGCCATTGAAAAACGTTTTTCATATACCAGAAATGTTTGAAGCTACTGACTGAATGAAAGGAGCTGGCATCTCACTCTCTTTGAATCTTCTTTATCATGCTAGGATTAGCAGGAAAAAGCAAAAAATTTCAGAATTGCACCTTGCAATGTGGAGATATTACTGTTTGTGCATTTACAATATTCATTGATTTTTGCCATTGAAAAACATGTTTTTCATATACCAGGAATGTTTGAAGCTACTGACTGAATGAAAGGAGCTGGCATCTCACTCTCTTTGAATCTTCTTTATCCTGCTAGGATTAGCAGGAAAAAGCAAAAAATTTCAGAATTGCACCTTGCAATGTGGAGATATTACTGTTTGTGCATTTACAATATTCATTGATTTTTGCCATTGAAAAACGTCCAGAAATGTTTGAAGCTACTGACTGAATGAAAGGAGCTGGCATCTCACTCTCTTTGAATCTTCTTTATCATGCTAGGATTAACAGGAAAAAGCAAAAAATTTCAGAATTGCACCTTGCAATGTGGAGATATTACTGTTTGTGCATTTACAATATTCATTGATTTTTGCCATTGAAAAACGTCCAGAAATGTTTGAAGCTACTGACTGAATGAAAGGAGCTGGCATCTCACTCTCTTTGAATCTTTTTTATCATGCTAGGATTAGCAGGAAAAAGCAAAAAATTTCAGAATTGCACCTTGCAATGTGGAGATATTACTGTTTGTGCATTTACAATATTCATTGATTTTTGCCATTGAAAAACATGTTTTTCATATACCAGAAATGTTTGAAGCTACTGACAATGAAAGGAGCTGGCATCTCACTCTCTGAATCTTCTTTATCCTGCTAGGATTAGCAGGAAAAAGCAAAAAATTTCAGAATTGCACCTTGCAATGTGGAGATATTACTGTTTGTGCATTTACAATATTCATTGATTTTTGCCATTGAAAAACATGTTTTTCATATACCAGAAATGTTTGAAGCTACTGACTGAATGAAAGGAGCTGGCATCTCACTCTCTTTGAATCTTCTTTATCCTGCTAGGATTAGCAGGAAAAAGCAAAAAATTTCAGAATTGCACCTTGCAATGTGGAGATATTACTGTTTGTGCATTTACAATATTCATTGATTTTTGCCATTGAAAAACGTTTTTCATATACCAGAAATGTTTGAAGCTACTGACTGAATGAAAGGAGCTGGCATCTCACTCTCTTTGAATCTTCTTTATCATGCTAGGATTAGCAGGAAAAAGCAAAAAATTTCAGAATTGCACCTTGCAATGTGGAGATATTACTGTTTGTGCATTTACAATATTCATTGATTTTTGCCATTGAAAAACATGTTTTTCATATACCAGGAATGTTTGAAGCTACTGACTGAATGAAAGGAGCTGGCATCTCACTCTCTTTGAATCTTCTTTATCCTGTTGGATTAGCAGGAAAAAGCAAAAATTTCAGAATTGCACCTTGCAATGTGGAGATATTACTGTTTGTGCATTTACAATATTCATTGATTTTTGCCATTGAAAAACGTCCAGAAATGTTTGAAGCTACTGACTGAATGAAAGGAGCTGGCATCTCACTCTCTTTGAATCTTCTTTATCATGCTAGGATTAACAGGAAAAAGCAAAAAATTTCAGAATTGCACCTTGCAATGTGGAGATATTACTGTTTGTGCATTTACAATATTCATTGATTTTTGCCATTGAAAAACGTCCAGAAATGTTTGAAGCTACTGACTGAATGAAAGGAGCTGGCATCTCACTCTCTTTGAATCTTCTTTATCATGCTAGGATTAGCAGGAAAAAGCAAAAAATTTCAGAATTGCACCTTGCAATGTGGAGATATTACTGTTTGTGCATTTACAATATTCATTGATTTTTGCCATTGAAAAACATCATGTTATTCATATACCAGAAATGTTTGAAGCTACTGACTGAATGAAAGGAGCTGGCATCTCACTCTCTTTGAATCTTCTTTATCCTGCTAGGATGAACAGGAAAAAGCAAAAAATTTCAGAATTGCACCTTGCAATGTGGAGATATTACTGTTTGTGCATTTACAATATTCATTGATTTTTGCCATTGAAAAACGTCCAGAAATGTTTGAAGCTACTGACTGAATGAAAGGAGCTGGCATCTCACTCTCTTTGAATCTTCTTTATCATGCTAGGATTAGCAGGAAAAAGCAAAAAATTTCAGAATTGCACCTTGCAATGTGGAGATATTACTGTTTGTGCATTTACAATATTCATTGATTTTTGCCATTGAAAAACATGTTTTTCATATACCAGAAATGTTTGAAGCTACTGACTGAATGAAAGGAGCTGGCATCTCACTCTCTTTGAATCTTCTTTATCATGCTAGGATTAACAGGAAAAGCAAAAAATTTCAGAATTGCACCTTGCAATGTGGAGATATTACTGTTTGTGCATTTACAATATTCATTGATTTTTGCAATTGAAAAACGTCCAGAAATGTTTGAAGCTACTGACTGAATGAAAGGAGCTGGCATCTCACTCTCTTTGAATCTTCTTTATCATGCTAGGATTAGCAGGAAAAAGCAAAAAATTTCAGAATTGCACCTTGCAATGTGGAGATATTACTGTTTGTGCATTTACAATATTCATTGATTTTTGCCATTGAAAAACATGTTTTTCATATACCAGGAAATGTTTGAAGCTACTGACTGAATGAAAGGAGCTGGCATCTCACTCTCTTTGAATCTTCTTTATCATGCTAGGATTAGCAGGAAAAAGCAAAAAATTTCAGAATTGCACCTTGCAATGTGGAGATATTACTGTTTGTGCATTTACAATATTCATTGATTTTTGCCATTGAAAAACTGTTTTTCATATACCAGGAATGTTTGAAGCTACTGACTGAATGAAAGGAGCTGGCATCTCACTCTCTTTGAATCTTCTTTATCCTGCTAGGATTAGCAGGAAAAAGCAAAAAATTTCAGAATTGCACCTTGCAATGTGGAGATATTACTGTTTGTGCATTTACAATATTCATTGATTTTTGCCATTGAAAAACGTCCAGAAATGTTTGAAGCTACTGACTGAATGAAAGGAGCTGGCATCTCACTCTCTTTGAATCTTCTTTATCCTGCTAGGATTAGCAGGAAAAAGCAAAAAATTTCAGAATTGCACCTTGCAATGTGGAGATATTACTGTTTGTGCATTTACAATATTCATTGATTTTTGCCATTGAAAAACATGTTTTTCATATACCAGAAATGTTTGAAGCTACTGACTGAATGAAAGGAGCTGGCATCTCACTCTCTTTGAATCTTCTTTATCCTGCTAGGATTAGCAGGAAAAAGCAAAAAATTTCAGAATTGCACCTTTGCAATGTGGAGATATTACTGTTTGTGCATTTACAATATTCATTGATTTTTGCCATTGAAAAACATGTTTTTCA
>NW_027370044.1:0-38634 GCF_046119375.1 Phyllobates terribilis
AGTGAGATGCCAGCTCCTTTCATTCAGTCAGTAGCTTCAATCATTTCTGGACGTTTTTCAATGGCAAAAATCAATGAATATTGTAAATGCACAAACAGTAATTTCTCCGCATTGCAAGGTGCAATTCTGAAATTTTTTGCTTTTTCCTGCTCCTCTTAGCATGATAAAGAAGATTCAAAGAGAGTGAGATGACAGCTCCTTTCATTTAGTCAGTACCTTCAATCATTTCTGGACGTTTTTCAATGGCAAAAATCAATGAATATTGTAAATGCACAAACAGTAATTTCTCCGCATTGCAAGGTGCAATTCTGAAATTTTTTGCTTTTTCCCGCTCCTCTTAGCATGATAAAGAAGATTGAAAGAGAGTGAGGTGCCAGCTCCTTTCATTCAGTCAGTAGCTTCAAACATTTCTGGTATATGAATAACATGTTTTTCAATGGCAAAAATCAATGAATATTGTAAATGCACAAACAGTAATTTCTCCGCATTGCAAGGTGCAATTCTGAAATTTTTTGATTTTTCCTGCTCCTCTTAGCATGATAAAGAAGATTCAAAGAGAGTGAGATGCCAGCTCCTTTCATTCAGTCAGTAGCTTCAATCATTTCTGGACGTTTTTCAATGGCAAAAATCAATGAATATTGTAAATGCACAAACAGTAATTTCTCCGCATTGCAAGGTGCAATTCTGAAATTTTTTGCTTTTTCCTGCTCCTCTTAGCATGATAAAGAAGATTCAAAGAGAGTGAGATGCCAGCTCCTTTCATTCAGTCAGTAGCTTCAAACATTTCTGGTATATGAATAACATGATGTTTTTCAATGGCAAAAATCAATGAATATTGTAAATGCACAAACAGTAATTTCTCCGCATTGCAAGGTGCAATTCTGAAATTTTTTGCTTTTTCCTGCTCCTCTTAGCATGATAAAGAAGATTCAAAGAGAGTGAGATGCCAGCTCCTTTCATTCAGTCAGTAGCTTCAAACATTTCTGGTATATGAAAAACATGTTTTTCAATGGCAAAAATCAATGAATATTGTAAATGCACAAACAGTAATATCTCCACATTGCACGGTGCAATTCTGAAATTTTTAGCTTTTTCCTGTTAATCCTAGCATGATAAAGAAGATTCAAAGAGAGTGAGATGCCAGCTCCTTTCATTCAGTCAGTAGCTTCAAACATTTCTGGTATATGAAAAACATGTTTTTCAATGGCAAAAATCAATGAATATTGTAAATGCACAAACAGTAATATCTCCACATTGCAAGGTGCAATTCTGAAATTTTTTGCTTTTTCCTGTTAATCCTAGCATGATAAAGAAGATTCAAAGAGAGTGAGATGCCAGCTACTTTCATTCAGTCAGTAGCTTCAAACATTTCTGGTATATGAAAAACATGTTTTTCAATGGCAAAAATCAATGAATATTGTAAATGCACAAACAGTAATATCTCCACATTGCAAGGTGCAATTCTGAAAATTTTTGCTTTTTCCTGCTAATCCTAGCATGATAAAGAAGATTCAAAGAGAGTGAGATGCCAGCTCCTTTCATTCAGTCAGTAGCTTCAAACATTTCTGGTATATGAAAAACATGTTTTTCAATGGCAAAAATCAATGAATATTGTAAATGCACAAACAGTAATATCTCCACATTGCACGGTGCAATTCTGAAATTTTTAGCTTTTTCCTGTTAATCCTAGCATGATAAAGAAGATTCAAAGAGAGTGAGATGCCAGCTCCTTTCATTCAGTCAGTAGCTTCAAACATTTCTGGTATATGAAAAACATGTTTTTCAATGGCAAAAATCAATGAATATTGTAAATGCACAAACAGTAATATCTCCACATTGCAAGGTGCAATTCTGAAATTTTTTGCTTTTTCCTGTTAATCCTAGCATGATAAAGAAGATACAAAGAGAGTGAGATGCCAGCTCCTTTCATTCAGTCAGTAGCTTCAAACATTTCTGGTATATGAAAAACATGTTTTTCAATGGCAAAAATCAATGAATATTGTAAATGCACAAACAGTAATTTCTCCGCATTGCAAGGTGCAAGTCTGAAATTTTTTGCTTTTTCCTGCTCCTCTTAGCATGATAAAGAAGATTCAAAGAGAGTGAGATGCCAGTTACTTTCATGCAGTCAGTAGCTTCAATCATTTCTGGACGTTTTTCAATGGTAAAAATCAATGAATATTGTAAATGCACAAACAGTAATTTCTCCACATTGCAAGGTGCAATTCTGAAATTTTTTGCTTTTTCCTGCTCCTCTTAGCATGATAAAGAAGATTCAAAGAGAGTGAGATGCCAGCTCCTTTCAGTCAGTAGCTTCAAACATTTCTGGTATATGAATAACATGATGTTTTTCAATGGCAAAAATCAATGAATATTGTAAATGCACAAACAGTAATTTCTCCGCATTGCAAGGTGCAATTCTGAAATTTTTTGCTTTTTCCTGCTCCTCTTAGCATGATAAAGAAGATTCAAAGAGAGTGAGATGCCAGCTCCTTTCATTCAGTCAGTAGCTTCAAACATTTCTGGTATATGAATAACATGATGTTTTTCAATGGCAAAAATCAATGAATATTGTAAATGCACAAACAGTAATTTCTCCGCATTGCAAGGTGCAATTCTGAAATTTTTTGCTTTTTCCTGCTCCTCTTAGCATGATAAAGAAGATTCAAAAAGAGTGAGATGCCAGCTCCTTTCATTCAGTCAGTAGCTTCAATCATTTCTGGATGTTTTTCAATGGCAAAAATCAATGAATATTGTAAATGCACAAACAGTAATTTCTCCGCATTGCAAGGTGCAATTCTGAAATTTTTTGCTTTTTCCTGCTCCTCTTAGCATGATAAAGAAGATTCAAAGAGAGTGAGATGTCAGCTCCTTTCATTCAGTCAGTAGCTTCAAACATTTCTGGTATATGAATAACATGATGTTTTTCAATGGCAAAAATCAATGAATATTGTAAATGCACAAACAGTAATTTCTCCGCATTGCAAGGTGCAATTCTGAAATTTTTTGCTTTTTCCTGCTCCTCTTAGCATGATAAAGAAGATTCAAAGAGAGTGAGATGCCAGCTCCTTTCATTCAGTCAGTAGCTTCAATCATTTCTGGATGTTTTTCAATGGCAAAAATCAATGAATATTGTAAATGCACAAACAGTAATTTCTCCGCATTGCAAGGTGCAATTCTGAAATTTTTTGCTTTTTCCTGCTCCTCTTAGCATGATAAAGAAGATTCAAAGAGAGTGAGATGCCAGCTCCTTTCATTCAGTCAGTAGCTTCAAACATTTCTGGTATATGAATAACATGATGTTTTTCAATGGCAAAAATCAATGAATATTGTAAATGCACAAACAGTAATTTCTCCGCATTGCAAGGTGCAAGTCTGAAATTTTTTTGCTTTTTCCTGCTCCTCTTAGCATGATAAAGAAGATTCAAAGAGAGTGAGATGCCAGCTACTTTCAGTCAGTAGCTTCAATCATTTCTGGACGTTTTTCAATGGTAAAAATCAATGAATATTGTAAATGCACAAACAGTAATTTCTCCACATTGCAAGGTGCAATTCTGAAATTTTTTGCTTTTTCCTGCTCCTCTTAGCATGATAAAGAAGATTCAAAGAGAGTGAGATGCCAGCTCCTTTCATTCAGTCAGTAGCTTCAAACATTTCTGGTATATGAATAACATGATGTTTTTCAATGGCAAAAATCAATGAATATTGTAAATGCACAAACAGTAATTTCTCCACATTGCAAGGTGCAATTCTGAAAATTTTTGCTTTTTCCTGCTCCTCTTAGCATGATAAAGAAGATTCAAAGAGAGTGAGATGCCAGCTCCTTTCATTCAGTCAGTAGCTTCAAACATTTCTGGTATATGAATAACATGATGTTTTTCAATGGCAAAAATCAATGAATATTGTAAATGCACAAACAGTAATTTCTCCGCATTGCAAGGTGCAATTCTGAAATTTTTTGCTTTTTCCTGCTCCTCTTAGCATGATAAAGAAGATTCAAAGAGAGTGAGATGCCAGCTCCTTTCATTCAGTCAGTAGCTTCAATCATTTCTGGACGTTTTTCAATGGCAAAAATCAATGAATATTGTAAATGCACAAACAGTAATTTCTCCGCATTGCAAGGTGCAATTCTGAAATTTTTTGCTTTTTCCTGCTCCTCTTAGCATGATAAAGAAGATTCAAAGAGAGTGAGATGTCAGCTCCTTTCATTCAGTCAGTAGCTTCAAACATTTCTGGTATATGAATAACATGATGTTTTTCAATGGCTAAAATCAATGAATATTGTAAATGCACAAACAGTAATTTCTCCGCATTGCAAGGTGCAATTCTGAAATTTTTTGCTTTTTCCTGCTCCTCTTAGCATGATAAAGAAGATTCAAAGAGAGTGAGATGCCAGCTCCTTTCATTCAGTCAGTAGCTTCAATCATTTCTGGACGTTTTTCAATGGCAAAAATCAATGAATATTGTAAATGCACAAACAGTAATTTCTCCGCATTGCAAGGTGCAATTCTGAAATTTTTTGCTTTTTCCTGCTCCTCTTAGCATGATAAAGAAGATTCAAAGAGAGTGAGATGCCAGCTCCTTTCATTCAGTCAGTAGCTTCAATCATTTCTGGACGTTTTTCAATGGCAAAAATCAATGAATATTGTAAATGCACAAACAGTAATTTCTCCGCATTGCAAGGTGCAATTCTGAAATTTTTTGCTTTTTCCTGCTCCTCTTAGCATGATAAAGAAGATTCAAAGAGAGTGAGATGCCAGCTCCTTTCATTCAGTCAGTAGCTTCAAACATTTCTGGAATATGAATAACATGATGTTTTTCAATGGCAAAAATCAATGAATATTGTAAATGCACAAACAGTAATTTCTCCGCATTGCAAGGTGCAAGTCTGAAATTTTTTGCTTTTTCCTGCTCCTCTTAGCATGATAAAGAAGATTCAAAGAGAGTGAGATGCCAGCTACTTTCATTCAGTCAGTAGCTTCAATCATTTCTGGACGTTTTTCAATGGTAAAAATCAATGAATATTGTAAATGCACAAACAGTAATTTCTCCACATTGCAATGTGCAATTCTAAAATTTTTTGCTTTTTCCTGCTCCTCTTAGCATGATAAAGAAGATTCAAAGAGAGTGAGATGCCAGCTCCTTTCATTCAGTCAGTAGCTTCAAACATTTCTGGTATATGAATAACATGATGTTTTTCAATGGCAAAAATCAATGAATATTGTAAATGCACAAACAGTAATTTCTCCGCATTGCAAGGTGCAATTCTGAAATTTTTTGCTTTTTCCTGCTCCTCTTAGCATGATAAAGAAGATTCAAAGAGAGTGAGATGCCAACTCCTTTCATTCAGTCAGTAGCTTCAAACATTTCTGGTATATGAATAACATGATGTTTTTCAATGGCAAAAATCAATGAATATTGTAAATGCACAAACAGTAATTTCTCCGCATTGCAAGGTGCAATTCTGAAATTTTTTGCTTTTTCCTGCTCCTCTTAGCATGATAGAGAAGATTCAAAGAGAGTGAGGTGCCAGCTCCTTTCATTCAGTCAGTAGCTTCAAACATTTCTGGTATATGAATAACATGTTTTTCAATGGCAAAAATCAATGAATATTGTAAATGCACAAACAGTAATTTCTCCGCATTGCAAGGTGCAATTCTGAAATTTTTTGCTTTTTCCTGCTCCTCTTAGCATGATAAAGAAGATTCAAAGAGAGTGAGATGCCAGCTCCTTTCATTCAATCAGTAGCTTCAATCATTTCTGGACGTTTTTCAATGGCAAAAATCAATGAATATTGTAAATGCACAAACAGTAATTTCTCCGCATTGCAAGGTGCAAGTCTGAAATTTTTTGCTTTTTCCTGCTCCTCTTAGCATGATAAAGAAGATTCAAAGAGAGTGAGATGCCAGCTCCTTTCATTCAGTCAGTAGCTTCAAACATTTCTGGTATATGAATAACATGATGTTTTTCAATGGCAAAAATCAATGAATATTGTAAATGCACAAACAGTAATTTCTCCGCATTGCAAGGTGCAAGTCTGAAATTTTTTGCTTTTTCCTGCTCCTCTTAGCATGATAAAGAAGATTCAAAGAGAGTGAGATGCCAGCTACTTTCATTCAGTCAGTAGCTTCAATCATTTCTGGACGTTTTTCAATGGTAAAAATCAATGAATATTGTAAATGCACAAACAGTAATTTCTCCACATTGCAAGGTGCAATTCTGAAATTTTTTGCTTTTTCCTGCTCCTCTTAGCATGATAAAGAAGATTCAAAGAGAGTGAGATGCCAGCTCTTTTCATTCAGTCAGTAGCTTCAAACATTTCTGGTATATGAATAACATGATGTTTTTCAATGGCAAAAATCAATGAATATTGTAAATGCACAAACAGTAATTTCTCCACATTGCAAGGTGCAATTCTGAAATTTTTTGCTTTTTCCTGCTCCTCTTAGCATGATAAAGAAGATTCAAAGAGAGTGAGATGCCAGCTCCTTTCATTCAGTCAGTAGCTTCAAACATTTCTGGTATATGAATAACATGATGTTTTTCAATGGCAAAAATCAATGAATATTGTAAATGCACAAACAGTAATTTCTCCGCATTGCAAGGTGCAATTCTGAAATTTTTTGCTTTTTCCTGCTCCTCTTAGCATGATAAAGAAGATTCAAATAGAGTGAGATGCCAGCTCCTTTCATTCAGTCAGTAGCTTCAATCATTTCTGGATGTTTTTCAATGGCAAAAATCAATGAATATTGTAAATGCACAAACAGTAATTTCTCCGCATTGCAAGGTGCAATTCTGAAATTTTTTGCTTTTTCCTGCTCCTCTTAGCATGATAAAGAAGATTCAAAGAGAGTGAGATGTCAGCTCCTTTCATTCAGTCAGTAGCTTCAAACATTTCTGGTATATGAAAAACATGTTTTTCAATGGCAAAAATCAATGAATATTGTAAATGCACAAACAGTAATATCTCCACATTGCAAGGTGCAATTCTGAAATTTTTTGCTTTTTCCTGTTAATCCTAGCATGATAAAGAAGATTCAAAGAGAGTGAGATGCCAGCTACTTTCATTCAGTCAGTAGCTTCAAACATTTCTGGTATATGAAAAACATGTTTTTCAATGGCAAAAATCAATGAATATTGTAAATGCACAAACAGTAATATCTCCACATTGCAAGGTGCAATTCTGAAAATTTTTGCTTTTTCCTGCTAATCCTAGCATGATAAAGAAGATTCAAAGAGAGTGAGATGCCAGCTCCTTTCATTCAGTCAGTAGCTTCAAACATTTCTGGTATATGAAAAACATGTTTTTCAATGGCAAAAATCAATGAATATTGTAAATGCACAAACAGTAATATCTCCACATTGCACGGTGCAATTCTGAAATTTTTAGCTTTTTCCTGTTAATCCTAGCATGATAAAGAAGATTCAAAGAGAGTGAGATGCCAGCTCCTTTCATTCAGTCAGTAGCTTCAAACATTTCTGGTATATGAAAAACATGTTTTTCAATGGCAAAAATCAATGAATATTGTAAATGCACAAACAGTAATATCTCCACATTGCAAGGTGCAATTCTGAAATTTTTTGCTTTTTCCTGTTAATCCTAGCATGATAAAGAAGATTCAAAGAGAGTGAGATGCCAGCTCCTTTCATTCAGTCAGTAGCTTCAAACATTTCTGGTATATGAAAAACATGTTTTTCAATGGCAAAAATCAATGAATATTGTAAATGCACAAACAGTAATTTCTCCGCATTGCAAGGTGCAAGTCTGAAATTTTTTGCTTTTTCCTGCTCCTCTTAGCATGATAAAGAAGATTCAAAGAGAGTGAGATGCCAGTTACTTTCATGCAGTCAGTAGCTTCAATCATTTCTGGACGTTTTTCAATGGTAAAAATCAATGAATATTGTAAATGCACAAACAGTAATTTCTCCACATTGCAAGGTGCAATTCTGAAATTTTTTGCTTTTTCCTGCTCCTCTTAGCATGATAAAGAAGATTCAAAGAGAGTGAGATGCCAGCTCCTTTCAGTCAGTAGCTTCAAACATTTCTGGTATATGAATAACATGATGTTTTTCAATGGCAAAAATCAATGAATATTGTAAATGCACAAACAGTAATTTCTCCGCATTGCAAGGTGCAATTCTGAAATTTTTTGCTTTTTCCTGCTCCTCTTAGCATGATAAAGAAGATTCAAAGAGAGTGAGATGCCAGCTCCTTTCATTCAGTCAGTAGCTTCAAACATTTCTGGTATATGAATAACATGATGTTTTTCAATGGCAAAAATCAATGAATATTGTAAATGCACAAACAGTAATTTCTCCGCATTGCAAGGTGCAATTCTGAAATTTTTTGCTTTTTCCTGCTCCTCTTAGCATGATAAAGAAGATTCAAAAAGAGTGAGATGCCAGCTCCTTTCATTCAGTCAGTAGCTTCAATCATTTCTGGATGTTTTTCAATGGCAAAAATCAATGAATATTGTAAATGCACAAACAGTAATTTCTCCGCATTGCAAGGTGCAATTCTGAAATTTTTTGCTTTTTCCTGCTCCTCTTAGCATGATAAAGAAGATTCAAAGAGAGTGAGATGTCAGCTCCTTTCATTCAGTCAGTAGCTTCAAACATTTCTGGTATATGAATAACATGATGTTTTTCAATGGCAAAAATCAATGAATATTGTAAATGCACAAACAGTAATTTCTCCGCATTGCAAGGTGCAATTCTGAAATTTTTTGCTTTTTCCTGCTCCTCTTAGCATGATAAAGAAGATTCAAAGAGAGTGAGATGCCAGCTCCTTTCATTCAGTCAGTAGCTTCAATCATTTCTGGATGTTTTTCAATGGCAAAAATCAATGAATATTGTAAATGCACAAACAGTAATTTCTCCGCATTGCAAGGTGCAATTCTGAAATTTTTTGCTTTTTCCTGCTCCTCTTAGCATGATAAAGAAGATTCAAAGAGAGTGAGATGCCAGCTCCTTTCATTCAGTCAGTAGCTTCAAACATTTCTGGTATATGAATAACATGATGTTTTTCAATGGCAAAAATCAATGAATATTGTAAATGCACAAACAGTAATTTCTCCGCATTGCAAGGTGCAAGTCTGAAATTTTTTTGCTTTTTCCTGCTCCTCTTAGCATGATAAAGAAGATTCAAAGAGAGTGAGATGCCAGCTACTTTCAGTCAGTAGCTTCAATCATTTCTGGACGTTTTTCAATGGTAAAAATCAATGAATATTGTAAATGCACAAACAGTAATTTCTCCACATTGCAAGGTGCAATTCTGAAATTTTTTGCTTTTTCCTGCTCCTCTTAGCATGATAAAGAAGATTCAAAGAGAGTGAGATGCCAGCTCCTTTCATTCAGTCAGTAGCTTCAAACATTTCTGGTATATGAATAACATGATGTTTTTCAATGGCAAAAATCAATGAATATTGTAAATGCACAAACAGTAATTTCTCCACATTGCAAGGTGCAATTCTGAAATTTTTTGCTTTTTCCTGCTCCTCTTAGCATGATAAAGAAGATTCAAAGAGAGTGAGATGCCAGCTCCTTTCATTCAGTCAGTAGCTTCAAACATTTCTGGTATATGAATAACATGATGTTTTTCAATGGCAAAAATCAATGAATATTGTAAATGCACAAACAGTAATTTCTCCGCATTGCAAGGTGCAATTCTGAAATTTTTTGCTTTTTCCTGCTCCTCTTAGCATGATAAAGAAGATTCAAAGAGAGTGAGATGCCAGCTCCTTTCATTCAGTCAGTAGCTTCAATCATTTCTGGACGTTTTTCAATGGCAAAAATCAATGAATATTGTAAATGCACAAACAGTAATTTCTCCGCATTGCAAGGTGCAATTCTGAAATTTTTTGCTTTTTCCTGCTCCTCTTAGCATGATAAAGAAGATTCAAAGAGAGTGAGATGTCAGCTCCTTTCATTCAGTCAGTAGCTTCAAACATTTCTGGTATATGAATAACATGATGTTTTTCAATGGCTAAAATCAATGAATATTGTAAATGCACAAACAGTAATTTCTCCGCATTGCAAGGTGCAATTCTGAAATTTTTTGCTTTTTCCTGCTCCTCTTAGCATGATAAAGAAGATTCAAAGAGAGTGAGATGCCAGCTCCTTTCATTCAGTCAGTAGCTTCAATCATTTCTGGACGTTTTTCAATGGCAAAAATCAATGAATATTGTAAATGCACAAACAGTAATTTCTCCGCATTGCAAGGTGCAATTCTGAAATTTTTTGCTTTTTCCTGCTCCTCTTAGCATGATAAAGAAGATTCAAAGAGAGTGAGATGCCAGCTCCTTTCATTCAGTCAGTAGCTTCAATCATTTCTGGACGTTTTTCAATGGCAAAAATCAATGAATATTGTAAATGCACAAACAGTAATTTCTCCGCATTGCAAGGTGCAATTCTGAAATTTTTTGCTTTTTCCTGCTCCTCTTAGCATGATAAAGAAGATTCAAAGAGAGTGAGATGCCAGCTCCTTTCATTCAGTCAGTAGCTTCAAACATTTCTGGAATATGAATAACATGATGTTTTTCAATGGCAAAAATCAATGAATATTGTAAATGCACAAACAGTAATTTCTCCGCATTGCAAGGTGCAAGTCTGAAATTTTTTGCTTTTTCCTGCTCCTCTTAGCATGATAAAGAAGATTCAAAGAGAGTGAGATGCCAGCTACTTTCATTCAGTCAGTAGCTTCAATCATTTCTGGACGTTTTTCAATGGTAAAAATCAATGAATATTGTAAATGCACAAACAGTAATTTCTCCACATTGCAATGTGCAATTCTAAAATTTTTTGCTTTTTCCTGCTCCTCTTAGCATGATAAAGAAGATTCAAAGAGAGTGAGATGCCAGCTCCTTTCATTCAGTCAGTAGCTTCAAACATTTCTGGTATATGAATAACATGATGTTTTTCAATGGCAAAAATCAATGAATATTGTAAATGCACAAACAGTAATTTCTCCGCATTGCAAGGTGCAATTCTGAAATTTTTTGCTTTTTCCTGCTCCTCTTAGCATGATAAAGAAGATTCAAAGAGAGTGAGATGCCAACTCCTTTCATTCAGTCAGTAGCTTCAAACATTTCTGGTATATGAATAACATGATGTTTTTCAATGGCAAAAATCAATGAATATTGTAAATGCACAAACAGTAATTTCTCCGCATTGCAAGGTGCAATTCTGAAATTTTTTGCTTTTTCCTGCTCCTCTTAGCATGATAGAGAAGATTCAAAGAGAGTGAGGTGCCAGCTCCTTTCATTCAGTCAGTAGCTTCAAACATTTCTGGTATATGAATAACATGTTTTTCAATGGCAAAAATCAATGAATATTGTAAATGCACAAACAGTAATTTCTCCGCATTGCAAGGTGCAATTCTGAAATTTTTTGCTTTTTCCTGCTCCTCTTAGCATGATAAAGAAGATTCAAAGAGAGTGAGATGCCAGCTCCTTTCATTCAATCAGTAGCTTCAATCATTTCTGGACGTTTTTCAATGGCAAAAATCAATGAATATTGTAAATGCACAAACAGTAATTTCTCCGCATTGCAAGGTGCAAGTCTGAAATTTTTTGCTTTTTCCTGCTCCTCTTAGCATGATAAAGAAGATTCAAAGAGAGTGAGATGCCAGCTCCTTTCATTCAGTCAGTAGCTTCAAACATTTCTGGTATATGAATAACATGATGTTTTTCAATGGCAAAAATCAATGAATATTGTAAATGCACAAACAGTAATTTCTCCGCATTGCAAGGTGCAAGTCTGAAATTTTTTGCTTTTTCCTGCTCCTCTTAGCATGATAAAGAAGATTCAAAGAGAGTGAGATGCCAGCTACTTTCATTCAGTCAGTAGCTTCAATCATTTCTGGACGTTTTTCAATGGTAAAAATCAATGAATATTGTAAATGCACAAACAGTAATTTCTCCACATTGCAAGGTGCAATTCTGAAATTTTTTGCTTTTTCCTGCTCCTCTTAGCATGATAAAGAAGATTCAAAGAGAGTGAGATGCCAGCTACTTTCATTCAGTCAGTAGCTTCAAACATTTCTGGTATATGAAAAACATATTTTTCAATGGCAAAAATCAATGAATATTGTAAATGCACAAACAGTAATATCTCCACATTGCAAGGTGCAATTCTGAAAATTTTTGCTTTTTCCTGCTAATCCTAGCATGATAAAGAAGATTCAAAGAGAGTGAGATGCCAGCTCCTTTCATTCAGTCAGTAGCTTCAAACATTTCTGGTATATGAAAAACATGTTTTTCAATGGCAAAAATCAATGAATATTGTAAATGCACAAACAGTAATATCTCCACATTGCACGGTGCAATTCTGAAATTTTTAGCTTTTTCCTGTTAATCCTAGCATGATAAAGAAGATTCAAAGAGAGTGAGATGCCAGCTCCTTTCATTCAGTCAGTAGCTTCAAACATTTCTGGTATATGAAAAACATGTTTTTCAATGGCAAAAATCAATGAATATTGTAAATGCACAAACAGTAATATCTCCACATTGCAAGGTGCAATTCTGAAATTTTTTGCTTTTTCCTGTTAATCCTAGCATGATAAAGAAGATTCAAAGAGAGTGAGATGCCAGCTCCTTTCATTCAGTCAGTAGCTTCAAACATTTCTGGTATATGAAAAACATGTTTTTCAATGGCAAAAATCAATGAATATTGTAAATGCACAAACAGTAATTTCTCCGCATTGCAAGGTGCAAGTCTGAAATTTTTTGCTTTTTCCTGCTCCTCTTAGCATGATAAAGAAGATTCAAAGAGAGTGAGATGCCAGTTACTTTCATGCAGTCAGTAGCTTCAATCATTTCTGGACGTTTTTCAATGGTAAAAATCAATGAATATTGTAAATGCACAAACAGTAATTTCTCCACATTGCAAGGTGCAATTCTGAAATTTTTTGCTTTTTCCTGCTCCTCTTAGCATGATAAAGAAGATTCAAAGAGAGTGAGATGCCAGCTCCTTTCAGTCAGTAGCTTCAAACATTTCTGGTATATGAATAACATGATGTTTTTCAATGGCAAAAATCAATGAATATTGTAAATGCACAAACAGTAATTTCTCCGCATTGCAAGGTGCAATTCTGAAATTTTTTGCTTTTTCCTGCTCCTCTTAGCATGATAAAGAAGATTCAAAGAGAGTGAGATGCCAGCTCCTTTCATTCAGTCAGTAGCTTCAAACATTTCTGGTATATGAATAACATGATGTTTTTCAATGGCAAAAATCAATGAATATTGTAAATGCACAAACAGTAATTTCTCCGCATTGCAAGGTGCAATTCTGAAATTTTTTGCTTTTTCCTGCTCCTCTTAGCATGATAAAGAAGATTCAAAAAGAGTGAGATGCCAGCTCCTTTCATTCAGTCAGTAGCTTCAATCATTTCTGGATGTTTTTCAATGGCAAAAATCAATGAATATTGTAAATGCACAAACAGTAATTTCTCCGCATTGCAAGGTGCAATTCTGAAATTTTTTGCTTTTTCCTGCTCCTCTTAGCATGATAAAGAAGATTCAAAGAGAGTGAGATGTCAGCTCCTTTCATTCAGTCAGTAGCTTCAAACATTTCTGGTATATGAATAACATGATGTTTTTCAATGGCAAAAATCAATGAATATTGTAAATGCACAAACAGTAATTTCTCCGCATTGCAAGGTGCAATTCTGAAATTTTTTGCTTTTTCCTGCTCCTCTTAGCATGATAAAGAAGATTCAAAGAGAGTGAGATGCCAGCTCCTTTCATTCAGTCAGTAGCTTCAATCATTTCTGGATGTTTTTCAATGGCAAAAATCAATGAATATTGTAAATGCACAAACAGTAATTTCTCCGCATTGCAAGGTGCAATTCTGAAATTTTTTGCTTTTTCCTGCTCCTCTTAGCATGATAAAGAAGATTCAAAGAGAGTGAGATGCCAGCTCCTTTCATTCAGTCAGTAGCTTCAAACATTTCTGGTATATGAATAACATGATGTTTTTCAATGGCAAAAATCAATGAATATTGTAAATGCACAAACAGTAATTTCTCCGCATTGCAAGGTGCAAGTCTGAAATTTTTTTGCTTTTTCCTGCTCCTCTTAGCATGATAAAGAAGATTCAAAGAGAGTGAGATGCCAGCTACTTTCAGTCAGTAGCTTCAATCATTTCTGGACGTTTTTCAATGGTAAAAATCAATGAATATTGTAAATGCACAAACAGTAATTTCTCCACATTGCAAGGTGCAATTCTGAAATTTTTTGCTTTTTCCTGCTCCTCTTAGCATGATAAAGAAGATTCAAAGAGAGTGAGATGCCAGCTCCTTTCATTCAGTCAGTAGCTTCAAACATTTCTGGTATATGAATAACATGATGTTTTTCAATGGCAAAAATCAATGAATATTGTAAATGCACAAACAGTAATTTCTCCACATTGCAAGGTGCAATTCTGAAATTTTTTGCTTTTTCCTGCTCCTCTTAGCATGATAAAGAAGATTCAAAGAGAGTGAGATGCCAGCTCCTTTCATTCAGTCAGTAGCTTCAAACATTTCTGGTATATGAATAACATGATGTTTTTCAATGGCAAAAATCAATGAATATTGTAAATGCACAAACAGTAATTTCTCCGCATTGCAAGGTGCAATTCTGAAATTTTTTGCTTTTTCCTGCTCCTCTTAGCATGATAAAGAAGATTCAAAGAGAGTGAGATGCCAGCTCCTTTCATTCAGTCAGTAGCTTCAATCATTTCTGGACGTTTTTCAATGGCAAAAATCAATGAATATTGTAAATGCACAAACAGTAATTTCTCCGCATTGCAAGGTGCAATTCTGAAATTTTTTGCTTTTTCCTGCTCCTCTTAGCATGATAAAGAAGATTCAAAGAGAGTGAGATGTCAGCTCCTTTCATTCAGTCAGTAGCTTCAAACATTTCTGGTATATGAATAACATGATGTTTTTCAATGGCTAAAATCAATGAATATTGTAAATGCACAAACAGTAATTTCTCCGCATTGAAAGGTGCAATTCTGAAATTTTTTGCTTTTTCCTGCTCCTCTTAGCATGATAAAGAAGATTCAAAGAGAGTGAGATGCCAGCTCCTTTCATTCAGTCAGTAGCTTCAATCATTTCTGGACGTTTTTCAATGGCAAAAATCAATGAATATTGTAAATGCACAAACAGTAATTTCTCCGCATTGCAAGGTGCAATTCTGAAATTTTTTGCTTTTTCCTGCTCCTCTTAGCATGATAAAGAAGATTCAAAGAGAGTGAGATGCCAGCTCCTTTCATTCAGTCAGTAGCTTCAATCATTTCTGGACGTTTTTCAATGGCAAAAATCAATGAATATTGTAAATGCACAAACAGTAATTTCTCCGCATTGCAAGGTGCAATTCTGAAATTTTTTGCTTTTTCCTGCTCCTCTTAGCATGATAAAGAAGATTCAAAGAGAGTGAGATGCCAGCTCCTTTCATTCAGTCAGTAGCTTCAAACATTTCTGGAATATGAATAACATGATGTTTTTCAATGGCAAAAATCAATGAATATTGTAAATGCACAAACAGTAATTTCTCCGCATTGCAAGGTGCAAGTCTGAAATTTTTTGCTTTTTCCTGCTCCTCTTAGCATGATAAAGAAGATTCAAAGAGAGTGAGATGCCAGCTACTTTCATTC
Source organism: Phyllobates terribilis (assembly GCF_046119375.1). Classification (NCBI taxonomy): domain Eukaryota; kingdom Metazoa; phylum Chordata; class Amphibia; order Anura; family Dendrobatidae; genus Phyllobates; species Phyllobates terribilis. The sequence goes on from NW_027370044.1 coordinate 15,640, forward strand.
AGTCAGTAGCTTCAATCATTTCTGGACGTTTTTCAATGGTAAAAATCAATGAATATTGTAAATGCACAAACAGTAATTTCTCCACATTGCAATGTGCAATTCTAAAATTTTTTGCTTTTTCCTGCTCCTCTTAGCATGATAAAGAAGATTCAAAGAGAGTGAGATGCCAGCTCCTTTCATTCAGTCAGTAGCTTCAAACATTTCTGGTATATGAATAACATGATGTTTTTCAATGGCAAAAATCAATGAATATTGTAAATGCACAAACAGTAATTTCTCCGCATTGCAAGGTGCAATTCTGAAATTTTTTGCTTTTTCCTGCTCCTCTTAGCATGATAAAGAAGATTCAAAGAGAGTGAGATGCCAACTCCTTTCATTCAGTCAGTAGCTTCAAACATTTCTGGTATATGAATAACATGATGTTTTTCAATGGCAAAAATCAATGAATATTGTAAATGCACAAACAGTAATTTCTCCGCATTGCAAGGTGCAATTCTGAAATTTTTTGCTTTTTCCTGCTCCTCTTAGCATGATAGAGAAGATTCAAAGAGAGTGAGGTGCCAGCTCCTTTCATTCAGTCAGTAGCTTCAAACATTTCTGGTATATGAATAACATGTTTTTCAATGGCAAAAATCAATGAATATTGTAAATGCACAAACAGTAATTTCTCCGCATTGCAAGGTGCAATTCTGAAATTTTTTGCTTTTTCCTGCTCCTCTTAGCATGATAAAGAAGATTCAAAGAGAGTGAGATGCCAGCTCCTTTCATTCAATCAGTAGCTTCAATCATTTCTGGACGTTTTTCAATGGCAAAAATCAATGAATATTGTAAATGCACAAACAGTAATTTCTCCGCATTGCAAGGTGCAAGTCTGAAATTTTTTGCTTTTTCCTGCTCCTCTTAGCATGATAAAGAAGATTCAAAGAGAGTGAGATGCCAGCTCCTTTCATTCAGTCAGTAGCTTCAAACATTTCTGGTATATGAATAACATGATGTTTTTCAATGGCAAAAATCAATGAATATTGTAAATGCACAAACAGTAATTTCTCCGCATTGCAAGGTGCAAGTCTGAAATTTTTTGCTTTTTCCTGCTCCTCTTAGCATGATAAAGAAGATTCAAAGAGAGTGAGATGCCAGCTACTTTCATTCAGTCAGTAGCTTCAATCATTTCTGGACGTTTTTCAATGGTAAAAATCAATGAATATTGTAAATGCACAAACAGTAATTTCTCCACATTGCAAGGTGCAATTCTGAAATTTTTTGCTTTTTCCTGCTCCTCTTAGCATGATAAAGAAGATTCAAAGAGAGTGAGATGCCAGCTCCTTTCATTCAGTCAGTAGCTTCAAACATTTCTGGTATATGAATAACATGATGTTTTTCAATGGCAAAAATCAATGAATATTGTAAATGCACAAACAGTAATTTCTCCACATTGCAAGGTGCAATTCTGAAATTTTTTGCTTTTTCCTGCTCCTCTTAGCATGATAAAGAAGATTCAAAGAGAGTGAGATGCCAGCTCCTTTCATTCAGTCAGTAGCTTCAAACATTTCTGGTATATGAATAACATGATGTTTTTCAATGGCAAAAATCAATGAATATTGTAAATGCACAAACAGTAATTTCTCCGCATTGCAAGGTGCAATTCTGAAATTTTTTGCTTTTTCCTGCTCCTCTTAGCATGATAAAGAAGATTCAAATAGAGTGAGATGCCAGCTCCTTTCATTCAGTCAGTAGCTTCAATCATTTCTGGATGTTTTTCAATGGCAAAAATCAATGAATATTGTAAATGCACAAACAGTAATTTCTCCGCATTGCAAGGTGCAATTCTGAAATTTTTTGCTTTTTCCTGCTCCTCTTAGCATGATAAAGAAGATTCAAAGAGAGTGAGATGTCAGCTCCTTTCATTCAGTCAGTAGCTTCAAACATTTCTGGTATATGAATAACATGATGTTTTTCAATGGCAAAAATCAATGAATATTGTAAATGCACAAACAGTAATTTCTCCGCATTGCAAGGTGCAATTCTGAAATTTTTTGCTTTTTCCTGCTCCTCTTAGCATGATAAAGAAGATTCAAAGAGAGTGAGATGCCAGCTCCTTTCATTCAGTCAGTAGCTTCAATCATTTCTGGACGTTTTTCAATGGCAAAAATCAATGAATATTGTAAATGCACAAACAGTAATTTCTCCGCATTGCAAGGTGCAATTCTGAAATTTTTTGCTTTTTCCTGCTCCTCTTAGCATGATAAAGAAGATTCAAAGAGAGTGAGATGCCAGCTCCTTTCATTCAGTCAGTAGCTTCAAACATTTCTGGTATATGAATAACATGATGTTTTTCAATGGCAAAAATCAATGAATATTGTAAATGCACAAACAGTAATTTCTCCGCATTGCAAGGTGCAAGTCTGAAATTTTTTGCTTTTTCCTGCTCCTCTTAGCATGATAAAGAAGATTCAAAGAGAGTGAGATGCCAGCTCCTTTCATTCAGTCAGTAGCTTCAATCATTTCTGGATGTTTTTCAATGGCAAAAATCAATGAATATTGTAAATGCACAAACTGTAATTTCTCCGTATTGCAAGGTGCAATTCTGAAATTTTTTGCTTTTTCCTGCTACTCTTAGCATGATAAAGAAGATTCAAAGAGAGTGAGATGCCAGCTCCTTTCATTCAGTCAGTAGCTTCAATCATTTCTGGACGTTTTTCAATGGCAAAAATCAATGAATATTGTAAATGCACAAACAGTAATTTCTCCGCATTGCAAGGTGCAATTCTGAAATTTTTTGCTTTTTCCTGCTCCTCTTAGCATGATAAAGAAGATTCAAAGAGAGTGAGATGACAGCTCCTTTCATTTAGTCAGTACCTTCAATCATTTCTGGACGTTTTTCAATGGCAAAAATCAATGAATATTGTAAATGCACAAACAGTAATTTCTCCGCATTGCAAGGTGCAATTCTGAAATTTTTTGCTTTTTCCCGCTCCTCTTAGCATGATAAAGAAGATTGAAAGAGAGTGAGGTGCCAGCTCCTTTCATTCAGTCAGTAGCTTCAAACATTTCTGGTATATGAATAACATGTTTTTCAATGGCAAAAATCAATGAATATTGTAAATGCACAAACAGTAATTTCTCCGCATTGCAAGGTGCAATTCTGAAATTTTTTGATTTTTCCTGCTCCTCTTAGCATGATAAAGAAGATTCAAAGAGAGTGAGATGCCAGCTCCTTTCATTCAGTCAGTAGCTTCAATCATTTCTGGACGTTTTTCAATGGCAAAAATCAATGAATATTGTAAATGCACAAACAGTAATTTCTCCGCATTGCAAGGTGCAATTCTGAAATTTTTTGCTTTTTCCTGCTCCTCTTAGCATGATAAAGAAGATTCAAAGAGAGTGAGATGCCAGCTCCTTTCATTCAGTCAGTAGCTTCAAACATTTCTGGTATATGAATAACATGATGTTTTTCAATGGCAAAAATCAATGAATATTGTAAATGCACAAACAGTAATTTCTCCGCATTGCAAGGTGCAATTCTGAAATTTTTTGCTTTTTCCTGCTCCTCTTAGCATGATAAAGAAGATTCAAAGAGAGTGAGATGCCAGCTCCTTTCATTCAGTCAGTAGCTTCAAACATTTCTGGTATATGAATAACATGATGTTTTTCAATGGCAAAAATCAATGAATATTGTAAATGCACAAACAGTAATTTCTCCGCATTGCAAGGTGCAAGTCTGAAATTTTTTGCTTTTTCCTGCTCCTCTTAGCATGATAAAGAAGATTCAAAGAGAGTGAGATGCCAGCTACTTTCATTCAGTCAGTAGCTTCAATCATTTCTGGACGTTTTTCAATGGTAAAAATGAATGAATATTGTAAATGCACAAACAGTAATTTCTCCACATTGCAAGGTGCAATTCTGAAATTTTTTGCTTTTTCCTGCTCCTCTTAGCATGATAAAGAAGATTCAAAGAGAGTGAGATGCCAGCTCCTTTCATTCAGTCAGTAGCTTCAAACATTTCTGGTATATGAATAACATGATGTTTTTCAATGGCAAAAATCAATGAATATTGTAAATGCACAAACAGTAATTTCTCCGCATTGCAAGGTGCAATTCTGAAATTTTTTGCTTTTTCCTGCTCCTCTTAGCATGATAAAGAAGATTCAAAGAGAGTGAGATGCCAGCTCCTTTCATTCAGTCAGTAGCTTCAATCATTTCTGGATGTTTTTCAATGGCAAAAATCAATGAATATTGTAAATGCACAAACTGTAATTTCTCCGCATTGCAAGGTGCAATTCTGAAATTTTTTGCTTTTTCCTGCTCCTCTTAGCATGATAAAGAAGATTCAAAGAGAGTGAGATGCCAGCTCCTTTCATTCAGTCAGTAGCTTCAATCATTTCTGGACGTTTTTCAGTGGCAAAAATCAATGAATATTGTAAATGCACAAACAGTAATTTCTCCGCATTGCAAGGTGCAATTCTGAAATTTTTTGCTTTTTCCTGCTCCTCTTAGCATGATAAAGAAGATTCAAAGAGAGTGAGATGCCAGCTCCTTTCATTCAGTCAGTACCTTCAATCATTTCTGGACGTTTTTCAATGGCAAAAATCAATGAATATTGTAAATGCACAAACAGTAATTTCTCCGCATTGCAAGGTGCAAGTCTGAAATTTTTTGCTTTTTCCTGCTCCTCTTAGCATGATAAAGAAGATTCAAAGAGAGTGAGATGCCAGCTACTTTCATTCAGTCAGTAGCTTCAATCATTTCTGGACGTTTTTCAATGGTAAAAATCAATGAATATTGTAAATGCACAAACAGTAATTTCTCCACATTGCAAGGTGCAATTCTGAAATTTTTTGCTTTTTCCTGCTCCTCTTAGCATGATAAAGAAGATTCAAAGAGAGTGAGATGCCAGCTCCTTTCATTCAGTCAGTAGCTTCAAACATTTCTGGTATATGAATAACGATGTTTTTCAATGGCAAAAATCAATGAATATTGTAAATGCACAAACAGTAATTTCTCCACATTGCAAGGTGCAATTCTGAAATTTTTTGCTTTTTCCTGCTCCTCTTAGCATGATAAAGAAGATTCAAAGAGAGTGAGATGCCAGCTCCTTTCATTCAGTCAGTAGCTTCAATCATTTCTGGACGTTTTTCAATGGCAAAAATCAATGAATATTGTAAATGCACAAACAGTAATTTCTCCGCATTGCAAGGTGCAATTCTGAAATTTTTTGCTTTTTCCTGCTCCTCTTAGCATGATAAAGAAGATTCAAAGAGAGTGAGATGTCAGCTCCTTTCATTCAGTCAGTAGCTTCAAACATTTCTGGTATATGAATAACATGATGTTTTTCAATGGCAAAAATCAATGAATATTGTAAATGCACAAACAGTAATTTCTCCGCATTGCAAGGTGCAATTCTGAAATTTTTTGCTTTTTCCTGCTCCTCTTAGCATGATAAAGAAGATTCAAAGAGAGTGAGATGCCAGCTCCTTTCATTCAGTCAGTAGCTTCAATCATTTCTGGACGTTTTTCAATGGCAAAAATCAATGAATATTGTAAATGCACAAACAGTAATTTCTCCGCATTGCAAGGTGCAATTATGAAATTTTTTGCTTTTTCCTGCTCCTCTTAGCATGATAAAGAAGATTCAAAGAGAGTGAGATGCCAGCTCCTTTCATTCAGTCAGTAGCTTCAAACATTTCTGGTATATGAATAACATGATGTTTTTCAATGGCAAAAATCAATGAATATTGTAAATGCACAAACAGTAATATCTCCACATTGCACGGTGCAATTCTGAAATTTTTAGCTTTTTCCTGTTAATCCTAGCATGATAAAGAAGATTCAAAGAGAGTGAGATGCCAGCTCCTTTCATTCAGTCAGTAGCTTCAAACATTTCTGGTATATGAAAAACATGTTTTTCAATGGCAAAAATCAATGAATATTGTAAATGCACAAACAGTAATATCTCCACATTGCAAGGTGCAATTCTGAAATTTTTTGCTTTTTCCTGCTAATCCTAGCATGATAAAGAAGATTCAAAGAGAGTGAGATGCCAGCTCCTTTCATTCAGTCAGTAGCTTCAAACATTTCTGGTATATGAAAAACATGTTTTTCAATGGCAAAACTCAATGAATATTGTAAATGCACAAACAGTAATATCTCAACATTGCACGGTGCAATTCTGAAATTTTTAGCTTTTTCCTGTTAATCCTAGCATGATAAAGAAGATTCAAAGAGAGTGAGATGCCAGCTCCTTTCATTCAGTCAGTAGCTTCAAACATTTCTGGTATATGAAAAACATGTTTTTCAATGGCAAAAATCAATGAATATTGTAAATGCACAAACAGTAATATCTCCACATTGCAAGGTGCAATTCTGAAATTTTTTGCTTTTTCCTGTTAATCCTAGCATGATAAAGAAGATTCAAAGAGAGTGAGATGCCAGCTCCTTTCATTCAGTCAGTAGCTTCAAACATTTCTGGTATATGAAAAACATGTTTTTCAATGGCAAAAATCAATGAATATTGTAAATGCACAAACAGTAATATCTCCACATTGCAAGGTGCAATTCTGAAATTTTTTGCTTTTTCCTGCTCCTCTTAGCATGATAAAGAAGATTCAAAGAGAGTGAGATGCCAGCTCCTTTCATTCAATCAGTAGCTTCAATCATTTCTGGACGTTTTTCAATGGCAAAAATCAATGAATATTGTAAATGCACAAACAGTAATTTCTCCGCATTGCAAGGTGCAAGTCTGAAATTTTTTGCTTTTTCCTGCTCCTCTTAGCATGATAAAGAAGATTCAAAGAGAGTGAGATGCCAGCTCCTTTCATTCAGTCAGTAGCTTCAAACATTTCTGGTATATGAATAACATGATGTTTTTCAATGGCAAAAATCAATGAATATTGTAAATGCACAAACAGTAATTTCTCCGCATTGCAAGGTGCAAGTCTGAAATTTTTTGCTTTTTCCTGCTCCTCTTAGCATGATAAAGAAGATTCAAAGAGAGTGAGATGCCAGCTACTTTCATTCAGTCAGTAGCTTCAATCATTTCTGGACGTTTTTCAATGGTAAAAATCAATGAATATTGTAAATGCACAAACAGTAATTTCTCCACATTGCAAGGTGCAATTCTGAAATTTTTTGCTTTTTCCTGCTCCTCTTAGCATGATAAAGAAGATTCAAAGAGAGTGAGATGCCAGCTCCTTTCATTCAGTCAGTAGCTTCAAACATTTCTGGTATATGAATAACATGATGTTTTTCAATGGCAAAAATCAATGAATATTGTAAATGCACAAACAGTAATTTCTCCACATTGCAAGGTGCAATTCTGAAATTTTTTGCTTTTTCCTGCTCCTCTTAGCATGATAAAGAAGATTCAAAGAGAGTGAGATGCCAGCTCCTTTCATTCAGTCAGTAGCTTCAAACATTTCTGGTATATGAATAACATGATGTTTTTCAACGGCAAAAATCAATGAATATTGTAAATGCACAAACAGTAATTTCTCCGCATTGCAAGGTGCAATTCTGAAATTTTTTGCTTTTTCCTGCTCCTCTTAGCATGATAAAGAAGATTCAAATAGAGTGAGATGCCAGCTCCTTTCATTCAGTCAGTAGCTTCAATCATTTCTGGACGTTTTTCAATGGCAAAAATCAATGAATATTGTAAATGCACAAACAGTAATTTCTCCGCATTGCAAGGTGCAATTCTGAAATTTTTTGCTTTTTCCTGCTCCTCTTAGCATGATAAAGAAGATTCAAAGAGAGTGAGATGTCAGCTCCTTTCATTCAGTCAGTAGCTTCAAACATTTCTGGTATATGAATAACATGATGTTTTTCAATGGCAAAAATCAATGAATATTGTAAATGCACAAACAGTAATTTCTCCGCATTGCAAGGTGCAATTCTGAAATTTTTTGCTTTTTCCTGCTCCTCTTAGCATGATAAAGAAGATTCAAAGAGAGTGAGATGCCAGCTCCTTTCATTCAGTCAGTAGCTTCAATCATTTCTGGACGTTTTTCAATGGCAAAAATCAATGAATATTGTAAATGCACAAACAGTAATTTCTCCGCATTGCAAGGTGCAATTATGAAATTTTTTGCTTTTTCCTGCTCCTCTTAGCATGATAAAGAAGATTCAAAGAGAGTGAGATGCCAGCTCCTTTCATTCAGTCAGTAGCTTCAAACATTTCTGGTATATGAATAACATGATGTTTTTCAATGGCAAAAATCAATGAATATTGTAAATGCACAAACAGTAATATCTCCACATTGCACGGTGCAATTCTGAAATTTTTAGCTTTTTCCTGTTAATCCTAGCATGATAAAGAAGATTCAAAGAGAGTGAGATGCCAGCTCCTTTCATTCAGTCAGTAGCTTCAAACATTTCTAGTATATGAAAAACATGTTTTTCAATGGCAAAAATCAATGAATATTGTAAATGCACAAACAGTAATATCTCCACATTGCAAGGTGCAATTCTGAAATTTTTTGCTTTTTCCTGCTAATCCTAGCATGATAAAGAAGATTCAAAGAGAGTGAGATGCCAGCTCCTTTCATTCAGTCAGTAGCTTCAAACATTTCTGGTATATGAAAAACATGTTTTTCAATGGCAAAACTCAATGAATATTGTAAATGCACAAACAGTAATATCTCAACATTGCAAGGTGCAATTCTGAAATTTTTAGCTTTTTCCTGTTAATCCTAGCATGATAAAGAAGATTCAAAGAGAGTGAGATGCCAGCTCCTTTCATTCAGTCAGTAGCTTCAAACATTTCTGGTATATGAAAAACATGTTTTTCAATGGCAAAAATCAATGAATATTGTAAATGCACAAACAGTAATATCTCCACATTGCAAGGTGCAATTCTGAAATTTTTTGCTTTTTCCTGTTAATCCTAGCATGATAAAGAAGATTCAAAGAGAGTGAGATGCCAGCTCCTTTCATTCAGTCAGTAGCTTCAAACATTTCTGGTATATGAAAAACATGTTTTTCAATGGCAAAAATCAATGAATATTGTAAATGCACAAACAGTAATATCTCCACATTGCAAGGTGCAATTCTGAAATTTTTTGCTTTTTCCTGCTCCTCTTAGCATGATAAAGAAGATTCAAAGAGAGTGAGATGCCAGCTCCTTTCATTCAATCAGTAGCTTCAATCATTTCTGGACGTTTTTCAATGGCAAAAATCAATGAATATTGTAAATGCACAAACAGTAATTTCTCCGCATTGCAAGGTGCAAGTCTGAAATTTTTTGCTTTTTCCTGCTCCTCTTAGCATGATAAAGAAGATTCAAAGAGAGTGAGATGCCAGCTCCTTTCATTCAGTCAGTAGCTTCAAACATTTCTGGTATATGAATAACATGATGTTTTTCAATGGCAAAAATCAATGAATATTGTAAATGCACAAACAGTAATTTCTCCGCATTGCAAGGTGCAAGTCTGAAATTTTTTGCTTTTTCCTGCTCCTCTTAGCATGATAAAGAAGATTCAAAGAGAGTGAGATGCCAGCTACTTTCATTCAGTCAGTAGCTTCAATCATTTCTGGACGTTTTTCAATGGTAAAAATCAATGAATATTGTAAATGCACAAACAGTAATTTCTCCACATTGCAAGGTGCAATTCTGAAATTTTTTGCTTTTTCCTGCTCCTCTTAGCATGATAAAGAAGATTCAAAGAGAGTGAGATGCCAGCTCCTTTCATTCAGTCAGTAGCTTCAAACATTTCTGGTATATGAATAACATGATGTTTTTCAATGGCAAAAATCAATGAATATTGTAAATGCACAAACAGTAATTTCTCCACATTGCAAGGTGCAATTCTGAAATTTTTTGCTTTTTCCTGCTCCTCTTAGCATGATAAAGAAGATTCAAAGAGAGTGAGATGCCAGCTCCTTTCATTCAGTCAGTAGCTTCAAACATTTCTGGTATATGAATAACATGATGTTTTTCAATGGCAAAAATCAATGAATATTGTAAATGCACAAACAGTAATTTCTCCGCATTGCAAGGTGCAATTCTGAAATTTTTTGCTTTTTCCTGCTCCTCTTAGCATGATAAAGAAGATTCAAATAGAGTGAGATGCCAGCTCCTTTCATTCAGTCAGTAGCTTCAATCATTTCTGGACGTTTTTCAATGGCAAAAATCAATGAATATTGTAAATGCACAAACAGTAATTTCTCCGCATTGCAAGGTGCAATTCTGAAATTTTTTGCTTTTTCCTGCTCCTCTTAGCATGATAAAGAAGATTCAAAGAGAGTGAGATGTCAGCTCCTTTCATTCAGTCAGTAGCTTCAAACATTTCTGGTATATGAATAACATGATGTTTTTCAATGGCAAAAATCAATGAATATTGTAAATGCACAAACAGTAATTTCTCCGCATTGCAAGGTGCAATTCTGAAATTTTTTGCTTTTTCCTGCTCCTCTTAGCATGATAAAGAAGATTCAAAGAGAGTGAGATGCCAGCTCCTTTCATTCAGTCAGTAGCTTCAATCATTTCTGGACGTTTTTCAATGGCAAAAATCAATGAATATTGTAAATGCACAAACAGTAATTTCTCCGCATTGCAAGGTGCAATTCTGAAATTTTTTGCTTTTTCCTGCTCCTCTTAGCATGATAAAGAAGATTCAAAGAGAGTGAGATGCCAGCTCCTTTCATTCAGTCAGTAGCTTCAAACATTTCTGGTATATGAATAACATGATGTTTTTCAATGGCAAAAATCAATGAATATTGTAAATGCACAAACAGTAATTTCTCCGCATTGCAAGGTGCAAGTCTGAAATTTTTTGCTTTTTCCTGCTCCTCTTAGCATGATAAAGAAGATTCAAAGAGAGTGAGATGCCAGCTCCTTTCATTCAGTCAGTAGCTTCAATCATTTCTGGATGTTTTTCAATGGCAAAAATCAATGAATATTGTAAATGCACAAACTGTAATTTCTCCGTATTGCAAGGTGCAATTCTGAAATTTTTTGCTTTTTCCTGCTACTCTTAGCATGATAAAGAAGATTCAAAGAGAGTGAGATGCCAGCTCCTTTCATTCAGTCAGTAGCTTCAATCATTTCTGGACGTTTTTCAATGGCAAAAATCAATGAATATTGTAAATGCACAAACAGTAATTTCTCCGCATTGCAAGGTGCAATTCTGAAATTTTTTGCTTTTTCCTGCTCCTCTTAGCATGATAAAGAAGATTCAAAGAGAGTGAGATGACAGCTCCTTTCATTTAGTCAGTACCTTCAATCATTTCTGGACGTTTTTCAATGGCAAAAATCAATGAATATTGTAAATGCACAAACAGTAATTTCTCCGCATTGCAAGGTGCAATTCTGAAATTTTTTGCTTTTTCCCGCTCCTCTTAGCATGATAAAGAAGATTGAAAGAGAGTGAGGTGCCAGCTCCTTTCATTCAGTCAGTAGCTTCAAACATTTCTGGTATATGAATAACATGTTTTTCAATGGCAAAAATCAATGAATATTGTAAATGCACAAACAGTAATTTCTCCGCATTGCAAGGTGCAATTCTGAAATTTTTTGATTTTTCCTGCTCCTCTTAGCATGATAAAGAAGATTCAAAGAGAGTGAGATGCCAGCTCCTTTCATTCAGTCAGTAGCTTCAATCATTTCTGGACGTTTTTCAATGGCAAAAATCAATGAATATTGTAAATGCACAAACAGTAATTTCTCCGCATTGCAAGGTGCAATTCTGAAATTTTTTGCTTTTTCCTGCTCCTCTTAGCATGATAAAGAAGATTCAAAGAGAGTGAGATGCCAGCTCCTTTCATTCAGTCAGTAGCTTCAAACATTTCTGGTATATGAATAACATGATGTTTTTCAATGGCAAAAATCAATGAATATTGTAAATGCACAAACAGTAATTTCTCCGCATTGCAAGGTGCAATTCTGAAATTTTTTGCTTTTTCCTGCTCCTCTTAGCATGATAAAGAAGATTCAAAGAGAGTGAGATGCCAGCTCCTTTCATTCAGTCAGTAGCTTCAAACATTTCTGGTATATGAATAACATGATGTTTTTCAATGGCAAAAATCAATGAATATTGTAAATGCACAAACAGTAATTTCTCCGCATTGCAAGGTGCAAGTCTGAAATTTTTTGCTTTTTCCTGCTCCTCTTAGCATGATAAAGAAGATTCAAAGAGAGTGAGATGCCAGCTACTTTCATTCAGTCAGTAGCTTCAATCATTTCTGGACGTTTTTCAATGGTAAAAATCAATGAATATTGTAAATGCACAAACAGTAATTTCTCCACATTGCAAGGTGCAATTCTGAAATTTTTTGCTTTTTCCTGCTCCTCTTAGCATGATAAAGAAGATTCAAAGAGAGTGAGATGCCAGCTCCTTTCATTCAGTCAGTAGCTTCAAACATTTCTGGTATATGAATAACATGATGTTTTTCAATGGCAAAAATCAATGAATATTGTAAATGCACAAAGAGTAATTTCTCCGCATTGCAAGGTGCAATTCTGAAATTTTTTGCTTTTTCCTGCTCCTCTTAGCATGATAAAGAAGATTCAAAGAGAGTGAGATGCCAGCTCCTTTCATTCAGTCAGTAGCTTCAATCATTTCTGGATGTTTTTCAATGGCAAAAATCAATGAATATTGTAAATGCACAAACTGTAATTTCTCCGCATTGCAAGGTGCAATTCTGAAATTTTTTGCTTTTTCCTGCTCCTCTTAGCATGATAAAGAAGATTCAAAGAGAGTGAGATGCCAGCTCCTTTCATTCAGTCAGTAGCTTCAATCATTTCTGGACGTTTTTCAGTGGCAAAAATCAATGAATATTGTAAATGCACAAACAGTAATTTCTCCGCATTGCAAGGTGCAATTCTGAAATTTTTTGCTTTTTCCTGCTCCTCTTAGCATGATAAAGAAGATTCAAAGAGAGTGAGATGCCAGCTCCTTTCATTCAGTCAGTACCTTCAATCATTTCTGGACGTTTTTCAATGGCAAAAATCAATGAATATTGTAAATGCACAAACAGTAATTTCTCCGCATTGCAAGGTGCAAGTCTGAAATTTTTTGCTTTTTCCTGCTCCTCTTAGCATGATAAAGAAGATTCAAAGAGAGTGAGATGCCAGCTACTTTCATTCAGTCAGTAGCTTCAATCATTTCTGGACGTTTTTCAATGGTAAAAATCAATGAATATTGTAAATGCACAAACAGTAATTTCTCCACATTGCAAGGTGCAATTCTGAAATTTTTTGCTTTTTCCTGCTCCTCTTAGCATGATAAAGAAGATTCAAAGAGAGTGAGATGCCAGCTCCTTTCATTCAGTCAGTAGCTTCAAACATTTCTGGTATATGAATAACGATGTTTTTCAATGGCAAAAATCAATGAATATTGTAAATGCACAAACAGTAATTTCTCCACATTGCAAGGTGCAATTCTGAAATTTTTTGCTTTTTCCTGCTCCTCTTAGCATGATAAAGAAGATTCAAAGAGAGTGAGATGCCAGCTCCTTTCATTCAGTCAGTAGCTTCAATCATTTCTGGACGTTTTTCAATGGCAAAAATCAATGAATATTGTAAATGCACAAACAGTAATTTCTCCGCATTGCAAGGTGCAATTCTGAAATTTTTTGCTTTTTCCTGCTCCTCTTAGCATGATAAAGAAGATTCAAAGAGAGTGAGATGTCAGCTCCTTTCATTCAGTCAGTAGCTTCAAACATTTCTGGTATATGAATAACATGATGTTTTTCAATGGCAAAAATCAATGAATATTGTAAATGCACAAACAGTAATTTCTCCGCATTGCAATGTGCAATTCTGAAATTTTTTGCTTTTTCCTGCTCCTCTTAGCATGATAAAGAAGATTCAAAGAGAGTGAGATGCCAGCTCCTTTCATTCAGTCAGTAGCTTCAATCATTTCTGGACGTTTTTCAATGGCAAAAATCAATGAATATTGTAAATGCACAAACAGTAATTTCTCCGCATTGCAAGGTGCAATTATGAAATTTTTTGCTTTTTCCTGCTCCTCTTAGCATGATAAAGAAGATTCAAAGAGAGTGAGATGCCAGCTCCTTTCATTCAGTCAGTAGCTTCAAACATTTCTGGTATATGAATAACATGATGTTTTTCAATGGCAAAAATCAATGAATATTGTAAATGCACAAACAGTAATATCTCCACATTGCAAGGTGCAATTCTGAAATTTTTTGCTTTTTCCTGTTAATCCTAGCATGATAAAGAAGATTCAAAGAGAGTGAGATGCCAGCTCCTTTCATTCAGTCAGTAGCTTCAAACATTTCTGGTATATGAAAAACATGTTTTTCAATGGCAAAAATCAATGAATATTGTAAATGCACAAACAGTAATATCTCCACATTGCAAGGTGCAATTCTGAAATTTTTTGCTTTTTCCTGCTAATCCTAGCATGATAAAGAAGATTCAAAGAGAGTGAGATGCCAGCTCCTTTCATTCAGTCAGTAGCTTCAAACATTTCTGGTATATGAAAAACATGTTTTTCAATGGCAAAACTCAATGAATATTGTAAATGCACAAACAGTAATATCTCAACATTGCACGGTGCAATTCTGAAATTTTTAGCTTTTTCCTGTTAATCCTAGCATGATAAAGAAGATTCAAAGAGAGTGAGATGCCAGCTCCTTTCATTCAGTCAGTAGCTTCAAACATTTCTGGTATATGAAAAACATGTTTTTCAATGGCAAAAATCAATGAATATTGTAAATGCACAAACAGTAATATCTCCACATTGCAAGGTGCAATTCTGAAATTTTTTGCTTTTTCCTGTTAATCCTAGCATGATAAAGAAGATTCAAAGAGAGTGAGATGCCAGCTCCTTTCATTCAGTCAGTAGCTTCAAACATTTCTGGTATATGAAAAACATGTTTTTCAATGGCAAAAATCAATGAATATTGTAAATGCACAAACAGTAATATCTCCACATTGCAAGGTGCAATTCTGAAATTTTTTGCTTTTTCCTGCTAATCCTAGCATGATAAAGATTCAAAGAGAGTGAGATGCCAGCTCTTTTCATTCAGTCAGTAGCTTCAAACATTTCTGGTATATGAAAAACATGTTTTTCAATGGCAAAAATCAATGAATATTGTAAATGCACAAACAGTAATATCTCCACATTGCACGGTGCAATTCTGAAATTTTTAGCTTTTTCCTGTTAATCCTAGCATGATAACGAAGATTCAAAGAGAGTGAGATGCCAGCTCCTTTCATTCAGTCAGTAGCTTCAAACATTTCTGGTATATGAAAAACGTTTTTCAATGGCAAAAATCAATGAATATTGTAAATGCACAAACAGTAATATCTCCACATTGCAAGGTGCAATTCTGAAATTTTTTGCTTTTTCCTGCTAATCCTAGCATGATAAAGAAGATTCAAAGAGAGTGAGATGCCAGCTCCTTTCATTCAGTCAGTAGCTTCAAACATTTCTGGTATATGAAAAACATGTTTTTCAATGGCAAAAATCAATGAATATTGTAAATGCACAAACAGTAATATCTCCACATTGCACGGTGCAATTCTGAAATTTTTAGCTTTTTCCTGTTAATCCTAGCATGATAAAGAAGATTCAAAGAGAGTGAGATGCCAGCTCCTTTCATTCAGTCAGTAGCTTCAAACATTTCTGGTATATGAAAAACATGTTTTTCAATGGCAAAAATCAATGAATATTGTAAATGCACAAACAGTAATATCTCCACATTGCAAGGTGCAATTCTGAAATTTTTTGCTTTTTCCTGCTAATCCTAGCATGATAAAGAAGATTCAAAGAGAGTGAGATGCCAGCTCCTTTCATTCAGTCAGTAGCTTCAAACATTTCTGGTATATGAAAAACATGTTTTTCAATGGCAAAAATCAATGAATATTGTAAATGCACAAACAGTAATATCTCCACATTGCAAGGTGCAATTCTGAAATTTTTTGCTTTTTCCTGCTAATCCTAGCATGATAAAGAAGATTCAAAGAGAGTGAGATGCCAGCTCCTTTCATTCAGTCAGTAGCTTCAAACATTTCTGGTATATGAAAAACATGTTTTTCAATGGCAAAAATCAATGAATATTGTAAATGCACAAACAGTAATATCTCCACATTGCAAGGTGCAATTCTGAAATTTTTTGCTTTTTCCTGCTAATCCTAGCATGATAAAGAAGATTCAAAGAGAGTGAGATGCCAGCTCCTTTCATTCAGTCAGTAGCTTCAATCATTTCTGGTATATGAAAAACATGTTTTTCAATGGCAAAAATCAATGAATATTGTAAATGCACAAACAGTAATATCTCCACATTGCACGGTGCAATTCTGAAATTTTTAGCTTTTTCCTGTTAATCCTAGCATGATAAAGAAGATTCAAAGAGAGTGAGATGCCAGCTCCTTTCATTCAGTCAGTAGCTTCAAACATTTCTGGTATATGAAAAACATGTTTTTCAATGGCAAAAATCAATGAATATTGTAAATGCACAAACAGTAATATCTCCACATTGCAAGGTGCAATTCTGAAATTTTTTGCTTTTTCCTGTTAATCCTAGCATGATAAAGAAGATTCAAAGAGAGTGAGATGCCAGCTCCTTTCATTCAGTCAGTAGCTTCAAACATTTCTGGTATATGAAAAACATGTTTTTCAATGGCAAAAATCAATGAATATTGTAAATGCACAAACAGTAATATCTCCACATTGCAAGGTGCAATTCTGAAATTTTTTGCTTTTTCCTGCTAATCCTAGCATGATAAAGAAGATTCAAAGAGAGTGAGATGCCAGCTCCTTTCATTCAGTCAGTAGCTTCAAACATTTCTGGTATATGAAAAACATGTTTTTCAATGGCAAAAATCAATGAATATTGTAAATGCACAAACAGTAATATCTCCACATTGCACGGTGCAATTCTGAAATTTTTAGCTTTTTCCTGTTAATCCTAGCATGATAAAGAAGATTCAAAGAGAGTGAGATGCCAGCTCCTTTCATTCAGTCAGTAGCTTCAAACATTTCTGGTATATGAAAAACATGTTTTTCAATGGCAAAAATCAATGAATATTGTAAATGCACAAACAGTAATATCTCCACATTGCAAGGTGCAATTCTGAAATTTTTTGCTTTTTCCTGTTAATCCTAGCATGATAAAGAAGATTCAAAGAGAGTGAGATGCCAGCTCCTTTCATTCAGTCAGTAGCTTCAAACATTTCTGGTATATGAAAAACATGTTTTTCAATGGCAAAAATCAATGAATATTGTAAATGCACAAACAGTAATATCTCCACATTGCAAGGTGCAATTCTGAAATTTTTTGCTTTTTCCTGCTAATCCTAGCATGATAAAGAAGATTCAAAGAGAGTGAGATGCCAGCTCCTTTCATTCAGTCAGTAGCTTCAAACATTTCTGGTATATGAAAAACATGTTTTTCAATGGCAAAAATCAATGAATATTGTAAATGCACAAACAGTAATATCTCCACATTGCAAGGTGCAATTCTGAAATTTTTTGCTTTTTCCTGCTAATCCTAGCATGATAAAGAAGATTCAAAGAGAGTGAGATGCCAGCTCCTTTCATTCAGTCAGTAGCTTCAAACATTTCTGGTATATGAAAAACATGTTTTTCAATGGCAAAAATCAATGAATATTGTAAATGCACAAACAGTAATATCTCCACATTGCACGGTGCAATTCTGAAATTTTTAGCTTTTTCCTGTTAATCCTAGCATGATAAAGAAGATTCAAAGAGAGTGAGATGCCAGCTCCTTTCATTCAGTCAGTAGCTTCAAACATTTCTGGTATATGAAAAACATGTTTTTCAATGGCAAAAATCAATGAATATTGTAAATGCACAAACAGTAATATCTCCACATTGCAAGGTGCAATTCTGAAATTTTTAGCTTTTTCCTGTTAATCCTAGCATGATAAAGAAGATTCAAAGAGAGTGAGATGCCAGCTCCTTTCATTCAGTCAGTAGCTTCAAACATTTCTGGTATATGAAAAACATGTTTTTCAATGGCAAAAATCAATGAATATTGTAAATGCACAAACAGTAATATCTCCACATTGCAAGGTGCAATTCTGAAATTTTTTGCTTTTTCCTGCTAATCCTAGCATGATAAAGAAGATTCAAAGAGAGTGAGATGCCAGCTCCTTTCATTCAGTCAGTAGCTTCAAACATTTCTGGTATATGAAAAACATGTTTTTCAATGGCAAAAATCAATGAATATTGTAAATGCACAAACAGTAATATCTCCACATTGCACGGTGCAATTCTGAAATTTTTAGCTTTTTCCTGTTAATCCTAGCATGATAACGAAGATTCAAAGAGAGTGAGATGCCAGCTCCTTTCATTCAGTCAGTAGCTTCAAACATTTCTGGTATATGAAAAACATGTTTTTCAATGGCAAAAATCAATGAATATTGTAAATGCACAAACAGTAATATCTCCACATTGCAAGGTGCAATTCTGAAATTTTTTGCTTTTTCCTGCTAATCCTAGCATGATAAAGAAGATTCAAAGAGAGTGAGATGCCAGCTCCTTTCATTCAGTCAGTAGCTTCAAACATTTCTGGTATATGAAAAACATGTTTTTCAATGGCAAAAATCAATGAATATTGTAAATGCACAAACAGTAATATCTCCACATTGCACGGTGCAATTCTGAAATTTTTAGCTTTTTCCTGTTAATCCTAGCATGATAAAGAAGATTCAAAGAGAGTGAGATGCCAGCTCCTTTCATTCAGTCAGTAGCTTCAAACATTTCTGGTATATGAAAAACATGTTTTTCAATGGCAAAAATCAATGAATATTGTAAATGCACAAACAGTAATATCTCACATTGCAAGGTGCAATTCTGAATTTTTTGCTTTTTCCTGCTAATCCTAGCATGATAAAGAAGATTCAAAGAGAGTGAGATGCCAGCTCCTTTCATTCAGTCAGTAGCTTCAAACATTTCTGGTATATGAAAAACATGTTTTTCAATGGCAAAAATCAATGAATATTGTAAATGCACAAACAGTAATATCTCCACATTGCAAGGTGCAATTCTGAAATTTTTTGCTTTTTCCTGCTAATCCTAGCATGATAAAGAAGATTCAAAGAGAGTGAGATGCCAGCTCCTTTCATTCAGTCAGTAGCTTCAATCATTTCTGGTATATGAAAAACATGTTTTTCAATGGCAAAAATCAATGAATATTGTAAATGCACAAACAGTAATATCTCCACATTGCACGGTGCAATTCTGAAATTTTTAGCTTTTTCCTGTTAATCCTAGCATGATAAAAGAAGATTCAAAGGAAGTGAGATGCCAGCTCCTTTCATTCAGTCAGTAGCTTCAAACATTTCTGGTATATGAAAAACATGTTTTCAATGGCAAAAATCAATGAATATTGTAAATGCACAAACAGTAATTATCTCCACATTGCAAGGTGCAATCTGAAATTTTTGCTTTTTCCTGTTAATCCTAGCATGATAAAGAAGATTCAAAGAGAGTGAGATGCCAGCTCCTTTCATTCAGTCAGTAGCTTCAAACATTTCTGGTATATGAAAAACATGTTTTCAATGGCAAAAAATCAATGAATATTGTAAATGCACAAACAGTAATATCTCCACATTGCAAGGTGCAATTCTGAAATTTTTTGCTTTTTCCTGCTAATCCTAGCATGATAAGATTCAAAGAGAGTGAGATGCCAGCTCCTTTCATTCAGTCAGTAGCTTCAAACATTTCTGGTATATGAAAAACATGTTTTTCAATGGCAAAAATCAATGAATATTGTAAATGCACAACAGTAATATCTCCACATTGCACGGTGCAATTCTGAAATTTTTAGCTTTTTCCTGTTAATCCTAGCATGATAAAGAAGATTCAAAGAGAGTGAGATGCCAGCTCTTTCATTCAGTCAGTAGCTTCAAACATTTCTGGTATATGAAAAACATGTTTTTCAATGGCAAAAATCAATGAATATTGTAAATGCACAAACAGTAATATCTCCACATTGCAAGGTGCAATTCTGAAATTTTTTGCTTTTTCTGCTAATCCTAGCATGATAAAGAAGATTCAAAGGAGTGAGATGCCAGCTCCTTTCATTCAGTCAGTAGCTTCAAACATTTCTGGTATATGAAAAACATGTTTTTCAATGGCAAAAATCAATGAATATTGTAAATGCACAAACAGTAATATCTCACATTGCACGGTGCAATTCTGAAATTTTTAGCTTTTCCTGTTAATCCTAGCATGATAAAGAAGATTCAAAGAGAGTGAGATGCCAGCTCCTTTCATTCAGTCAGTAGCTTCAAACATTTCTGGTATATGAAAAACATGTTTTTCAATGGCAAAAATCAATGAATATTGTAAATGCACAAACAGTAATATCTCCACATTGCAAGGTGCAATTCTGAATTTTTGCTTTTTCCTGTTAATCCTAGCATGATAAAGAAGATTCAGAGTGAGATGCCAGCTCCTTTCATTCAGTCAGTAGCTTCAAACATTTCTGGTATATGAAAAACATGTTTTTCAATGGCAAAATCAATGAATATTGTAAATGCACAAACAGTAATATCTCCACATGCAAGGTGCAATTCTGAAATTTTTGCTTTTTCCTGCTAATCCTAGCATGATAAAGAAGATTCAAAGAGAGTGAGATGCCAGCTCCTTTCATTCAGTCAGTAGCTTCAAACATTTCTGGTATATGAAAACATGTTTTTCAATGGCAAAATCAATGAATATTGTAAATGCACAAACAGTAATATCTCCACATTGCACGGTGCAATCTGAATTTTTAGCTTTTCCTGTTAATCCTAGCATGATAAAGAAGATTCAAAAGAGTGAGATGCCAGCTCCTTCATTCAGTCAGTAGCTTCAAACATTTCTGGTATATGAAAAAATGTTTTTCAATGGCAAAAATCAATGAATATTGTAAATGCACAAACAGTAATATCTCCACATTGCAAGGTGCAATTCTGAAATTTTTTGCTTTTTCCTGCTAATCCTAGCATGATAAAGAGATTCAAAGAGAGTGAGATGCCAGCTCCTTTCATTCAGTCAGTAGCTTCAAACATTTCTGGTATATGAAAAACATGTTTTTCAATGGCAAAAATCAATGAATATATTGTAAATGCACAAACAGTAATATCTCCACATTGCAAGGTGCAATTCTGAAATTTTTTGCTTTTTCCTGTTAATCCTAGCATGATAAAGAAGATTCAGAGTGAGATGCCAGCTCTTTCATTCAGTCAGTAGCTTCAAACATTTCTGGTATATGAAAAACATGTTTTTCAATGGCAAAAATCAATGAATATTGTAAATGCACAAACAGTAATATCTCCACATTGCAAGGTGCAATTCTGAAATTTTTGCTTTTTCCTGCTAATCCTAGCATGATAAAGAAGATTCAAAGAGAGTGAGATGCCAGCTCCTTTCATTCAGTCAGTAGCTTCAAACATTTCTGGTATATGAAAAACATGTTTTTCAATGGCAAAATCAATGAATATTGTAAATGCACAAACAGTAATATCTCCACATTGCACGGTGCAATTCTGAAATTTTTAGCTTTTTCCTGTTAATCCTAGCATGATAAAGAAGATTCAAAGAGAGTGAGATGCCAGCTCCTTTCATTCAGTCAGTAGCTTCAAACATTTCTGGTATATGAAAAAATGTTTTTCAATGGCAAAAATCAATGAATATTGTAAATGCACAAACAGTAATATCTCCACATTGCAAGGTGCAATCTGAAATTTTTGCTTTTTCCTGCTAATCCTAGCATGATAAAGAAGATTCAAAGAGAGTGAGATGCCAGCTCCTTTCATTCAGTCAGTAGCTTCAAACATTTCTGGTATATGGAAAAAACATGTTTTCAATGGCAAAAATCAATGAATATTGTAAATGCACAAACAGTAATATCTCCACATTGCACGGGTGCAATTCTGAAATTTTTAGCTTTTCCTGTTAATCCTAGCATGATAAAGAAGATTCAAGAGAGTAAGATGCCAGCTCCTTTCATTCAGTCAGTAGCTTCAAACATTTCTGGTATTATGAAAAACATGTTTTTCAATGGCAAAAATCAATGAATATTGTAAATGCACAAACAGTAATATCTCCACATTGCAAGGTGCAATTCTGAAATTTTTTGCTTTTTCCTGTTAATCCTAGCATGATAAAGAAGATTCAAAGAGAGTTGAGATGCCAGCTCCTTTCATTCAGTCAGTAGCTTCAAACATTTCTGGTATATGAAAAACATGTTTTTCAATGGCAAAAATCAATGAATATTGTAATGCACAAACAGTAATATCTCCACATTGCAAGGTGCAATTCTGAAATTTTTTGCTTTTCTGTTAATCCTAGCATGATAAAGAAGATTCAAAGAGAGTGAGATGCAGCTCCTTTCATTCAGTCAGTAGCTTCAAACATTTCTGGTATATGAAAAACATGTTTTTCAATGGCAAAAATCAATGAATATTGTAAATGCACAAACAGTAATATCTCCACATTGCACGTGCAATTCTGAAATTTTTTGCTTTTTCCTGTTAATCCTAGCATGATAAAGAAGATTCAAAGAGAGTGAGATGCCAGCTCCTTTCATTCAGTCAGTAGCTTCAAACATTTCTGGTATATGAAAACATGTTTTTCAATGGCAAAAATCAATGAATATTGTAAATGCACAAACAGTAATATCTCCACATTGCAAGGTGCAATCTGAAATTTTTTGCTTTTTCCCTGCTAATCCTAGCATGATAAAGAAGATTCAAAGAGAGTGAGATGCCAGCTCCTTTCATTCAGTCAGTAGCTTCAAACATTTCTGGTATATGAAAAACATGTTTTCAATGGCAAAAATCAATGAATATTGTAAATGCACAAACAGTAATATCTCCACATTGCAGGTGCAATTCTGAAATTTTTAGCTTTTCCTGTTAATCCTAGCATGATAAAGAAGATTCAAAGAGAGTGAGATGCCAGCTCTTTTCATTCATCAGTAGCTTCAAACATTTCTGGTATATGAAAAACATGTTTTTCAATGGCAAAAATCAATGAATATTGTAAATGCCACAAACAGTATTATCTCCACATTGCA
>NW_027370045.1:0-38628 GCF_046119375.1 Phyllobates terribilis
CTAAAATTTCAGAATTGCACCGTGCAATGTGAGATATTACTGTTGTGCATTTACAATATTCATTGATTTTTGCCATTTGAAAAACGTCCAGAAATGTTTGAAGCTACTGACTGAATGAAAGGAGCTGGCATCTCACTCTCTTTGAATCTTCTTTATCATGCTAGGATTAACAGAAAAAAGCTAAAAATTTCAGAATTGCACCGTGCAATGTGGAGATATTACTGTTTGTGCATTTACAATATTCATTGATTTTTGCCATTGAAAAACATGTTTTTCATATACCAGAAATGTTTGAAGCTACTGACTGAATGAAAGGAGCTGGCATCTCACTCTCTTTGAATCTTCTTTATCATGCTAGGATTAACAGGAAAAAGCTAAAAATTTCAGAATTGCACCGTGCAATGTGGAGAATTACTGTTGTGCATTTACAATATTCATTGATTTTTGCCATTGAAAACATGTTTTTCATATACAGAAATGTTTGAAGCTACTGACTGAATTAAAGGAGCTGGCATCTCACTCTCTTTGAATCTTCTTTATCATGCTAGGATTAACAGGAAAAAGCTAAAAATTTCAGAATTGCACCGTGCAATGTGGAGATATTACTGTTTGTGCATTTACAATATTCATTGATTTTTGCCATTGAAAAACGTCCAGAAATGTTTGAAGCTACTGACTGAATGAAAGGAGCTGGCATCTCACTCTCTTTGAATCTTCTTTATCATGCTAGGATTAACAGGAAAAAGCTAAAAATTTCAGAATTGCACCGTGCAATGTGGAGATATTACTGTTTGTGCATTTACAATATTCATTGATTTTTGCCATTGAAAACATGTTTTTCATATACCAGAAATGTTTGAAGCTACTGACTGAATGAAAGGAGCTGGCATCTCACTCTCTTTGAATCTTCTTTATCATGCTAGGATTAACAGGAAAAGCTAAAAATTTCAGAATTGCACCGTGCAATGTGGAGATATTACTGTTTGTGCATTTACAATATTCATTGATTTTTGCCATTGAAAAACATGTTTTTCATATACCAGAAATGTTTGAAGCTACTGACTGAATGAAAGGAGCTGGCATCTCACTCTCTTTGAATCTTCTTTATCATGCTAGGATTAACAGGAAAAAGCTAAAAATTTCAGAATTGCACCGTGCAATGTGGAGATATTACTGTTTGTGCATTTACAATATTCATTGATTTTTGCCATTGAAAAACGTCCAGAAATGTTTGAAGCTACTGACTGAATGAAAGGAGCTGGCATCTCACTCTCTTTGAATCTTCTTTATCATGCTAGGATTAACAGGAAAAAGCTAAAAATTTCAGAATTGCACCGTGCAATGTGGAGATATTACTGTTTGTGCATTTACAATATTCATTGATTTTTGCCATTGAAAAACATGTTTTTCATATACCAGAAATGTTTGAAGCTACTGACTGAATGAAAGGAGCTGGCATCTCACTCTCTTTGAATCTTCTTTATCATGCTAGGATTAACAGGAAAAAGCTAAAAATTTCAGAATTGCACCGTGCAATGTGGAGATATTACTGTTTGTGCATTTACAATATTCATTGATTTTTGCCATTGAAAAACGTCCAGAAATGTTTGAAGCTACTGACTGAATGAAAGGAGCTGGCATCTCACTCTCTTTGAATCTTCTTTATCATGCTAGGATTAACAGGAAAAAGCTAAAAATTTCAGAATTGCACCGTGCAATGTGGAGATATTACTGTTTGTGCATTTACAATATTCATTGATTTTTGCCATTGAAAAACATGTTTTTCATATACCAGAAATGTTTGAAGCTACTGACTGAATGAAAGGAGCTGGCATCTCACTCTCTTTGAATCTTCTTTATCATGCTAGGATTAACAGGAAAAAGCTAAAAATTTCAGAATTGCACCGTGCAATGTGGAGATATTACTGTTTGTGCATTTACAATATTCATTGATTTTTGCCATTGAAAAACATGTTTTTCATATACCAGAAATGTTTGAAGCTACTGACTGAATGAAAGGAGCTGGCATCTCACTCTCTTTGAATCTTCTTTATCATGCTTAGGATTAACAGGAAAAAGCTAAAAATTTCAGAATTGCACCGTGCAATGTGGAGATATTACTGTTTGTGCATTTACAATATTCATTGATTTTTGCCATTGAAAAACGTCCAGAAATGTTTGAAGCTACTGACTGAATGAAAGGAGCTGGCATCTCACTCTCTTTGAATCTTCTTTATCATGCTAGGATTAACAGGAAAAAGCTAAAAATTTCAGAATTGCACCGTGCAATGTGGAGATATTACTGTTTGTGCATTTACAATATTCATTGATTTTTGCCATTGAAAAACGTCCAGAAATGTTTGAAGCTACTGACTGAATGAAAGGAGCTGGCATCTCACTCTCTTTGAATCTTCTTTATCATGCTAGGATTAACAGGAAAAAGCTAAAAATTTCAGAATTGCACCGTGCAATGTGGAGATATTACTGTTTGTGCATTTACAATATTCATTGATTTTTGCCATTGAAAAACGTCCAGAAATGTTTGAAGCTACTGACTGAATGAAAGGAGCTGGCATCTCACTCTCTTTGAATCTTCTTTATCATGCTAGGATTAACAGGAAAAAGCTAAAAATTTCAGAATTGCACCGTGCAATGTGGAGATATTACTGTTTGTGCATTTACAATATTCATTGATTTTTGCCATTGAAAAACATGTTTTTCATATACCAGAAATGTTTGAAGCTACTGACTGAATGAAAGGAGCTGGCATCTCACTCTCTTTGAATCTTCTTTATCATGCTAGGATTAACAGGAAAAAGCTAAAAATTTCAGAATTGCACCGTGCAATGTGGAGATATTACTGTTTGTGCATTTACAATATTCATTGATTTTTGCCATTGAAAAACGTCCAGAAATGTTTGAAGCTACTGACTGAATGAAAGGAGCTGGCATCTCACTCTCTTTGAATCTTCTTTATCATGCTAGGATTAACAGGAAAAAGCTAAAAATTTCAGAATTGCACCGTGCAATGTGGAGATATTACTGTTTGTGCATTTACAATATTCATTGATTTTTGCCATTGAAAAACATGTTTTTCATATACCAGAAATGTTTGAAGCTACTGACTGAATGAAAGGAGCTGGCATCTCACTCTCTTTGAATCTTCTTTATCATGCTAGGATTAACAGGAAAAAGCTAAAAATTTCAGAATTGCACCGTGCAATGTGGAGATATTACTGTTTGTGCATTTACAATATTCATTGATTTTTGCCATTGAAAAACATGTTTTTCATATACCAGAAATGTTTGAAGCTACTGACTGAATGAAAGGAGCTGGCATCTCACTCTCTTTGAATCTTCTTTATCATGCTAGGATTAACAGGAAAAAGCTAAAAATTTCAGAATTGCACCGTGCAATGTGGAGATATTACTGTTTGTGCATTTACAATATTCATTGATTTTTGCCATTGAAAAACATGTTTTTCATATACCAGAAATGTTTGAAGCTACTGACTGAATGAAAGGAGCTGGCATCTCACTCTCTTTGAATCTTCTTTATCATGCTAGGATTAACAGGAAAAAGCTAAAAATTTCAGAATTGCACCGTGCAATGTGGAGATATTACTGTTTGTGCATTTACAATATTCATTGATTTTTGCCATTGAAAAACATGTTTTTCATATACCAGAAATGTTTGAAGCTACTGACTGAATGAAAGGAGCTGGCATCTCACTCTCTTTGAATCTTCTTTATCATGCTAGGATTAACAGGAAAAAGCTAAAAATTTCAGAATTGCACCGTGCAATGTGGAGATATTACTGTTTGTGCATTTACAATATTCATTGATTTTTGCCATTGAAAAACATGTTTTTCATATACCAGAAATGTTTGAAGCTACTGACTGAATGAAAGGAGCTGGCATCTCACTCTCTTTGAATCTTCTTTATCATGCTAGGATTAGCAGGAAAAAGCTAAAAATTTCAGAATTGCACCGTGCAATGTGGAGATATTACTGTTTGTGCATTTACAATATTCATTGATTTTTGCCATTGAAAAACGTCCAGAAATGTTTGAAGCTACTGACTGAATGAAAGGAGCTGGCATCTCACTCTCTTTGAATCTTCTTTATCATGCTAGGATTAGCAGGAAAAAGCTAAAAATTTCAGAATTGCACCGTGCAATGTGGAGATATTACTGTTTGTGCATTTACAATATTCATTGATTTTTGCCTTTGAAAAACGTCCAGAAATGTTTGAAGCTACTGACTGAATGAAAGGAGCTGGCATCTCACTCTCTTTGAATCTTCTTTATCATGCTAGGATTAACAGGAAAAAGCTAAAAATTTCAGAATTGCACCGTGCAATGTGGAGATATTACTGTTTGTGCATTTACAATATTCATTGATTTTTGCCATTGAAAAACATGTTTTTCATATACCAGAAATGTTTGAAGCTACTGACTGAATGAAAGGAGCTGGCATCTCACTCTCTTTGAATCTTCTTTATCATGCTAGGATTAACAGGAAAAAGCTAAAAATTTCAGAATTGCACCGTGCAATGTGGAGATATTACTGTTTGTGCATTTACAATATTCATTGATTTTTGCCATTGAAAAACATGTTTTTCATATACCAGAAATGTTTGAAGCTACTGACTGAATGAAAGGAGCTGGCATCTCACTCTCTTTGAATCTTCTTTATCATGCTAGGATTAACAGGAAAAAGCTAAAAATTTCAGAATTGCACCGTGCAATGTGGAGATATTACTGTTTGTGCATTTACAATATTCATTGATTTTTGCCATTGAAAAACGTCCAGAAATGTTTGAAGCTACTGACTGAATGAAAGGAGCTGGCATCTCACTCTCTTTGAATCTTCTTTATCATGCTAGGATTAACAGGAAAAAGCTAAAAATTTCAGAATTGCACCGTGCAATGTGGAGATATTACTGTTTGTGCATTTACAATATTCATTGATTTTTGCCATTGAAAAACGTCCAGAAATGTTTGAAGCTACTGACTGAATGAAAGGAGCTGGCATCTCACTCTCTTTGAATCTTCTTTATCATGCTAGGATTAACAGGAAAAAGCTAAAAATTTCAGAATTGCACCGTGCAATGTGGAGATATTACTGTTTGTGCATTTACAATATTCATTGATTTTTGCCATTGAAAAACGTCCAGAAATGTTTGAAGCTACTGACTGAATGAAAGGAGCTGGCATCTCACTCTCTTTGAATCTTCTTTATAATGCTAGGATTAACAGGAAAAAGCTAAAAATTTCAGAATTGCACCGTGCAATGTGGAGATATTACTGTTTGTGCATTTACAATATTCATTGATTTTTGCCATTGAAAAACGTCCAGAAATGTTTGAAGCTACTGACTGAATGAAAGGAGCTGGCATCTCACTCTCTTTGAATCTTCTTTATCATGCTAGGATTAGCAGGAAAAAGCTAAAAATTTCAGAATTGCACCGTGCAATGTGGAGATATTACTGTTTGTGCATTTACAATATTCATTGATTTTTGCCATTGAAAAACATGTTTTTCATATACCAGAAATGTTTGAAGCTACTGACTGAATGAAAGGAGCTGGCATCTCACTCTCTTTGAATCTTCTTTATCATGCTAGGATTAGCAGGAAAAAGCTAAAAATTTCAGAATTGCACCGTGCAATGTGGAGATATTACTGTTTGTGCATTTACAATATTCATTGATTTTTGCCATTGAAAAACGTCCAGAAATGTTTGAAGCTACTGACTGAATGAAAGGAGCTGGCATCTCACTCTCTTTGAATCTTCATCATGCTAGGATTAGCAGGAAAAAGCTAAAAATTTCAGAATTGCACCGTGCAATGTGGAGATATTACTGTTTGTGCATTTACAATATTCATTGATTTTTGCCATTGAAAAACATGTTTTTCATATACCAGAAATGTTTGAAGCTACTGACTGAATGAAAGGAGCTGGCATCTCACTCTCTTTGAATCTTCTTTATCATGCTAGGATTAGCAGGAAAAAGCTAAAAATTTCAGAATTGCACCGTGCAATGTGGAGATATTACTGTTTGTGCATTTACAATATTCATTGATTTTTGCCATTGAAAAACATGTTTTTCATATACCAGAAATGTTTGAAGCTACTGACTGAATGAAAGGAGCTGGCATCTCACTCTCTTTGAATCTTCTTTATCATTATAGGATTAGCAGGAAAAAGCAAAAAATTTCAGAATTGCACCGTGCAATGTGGAGATATTACTGTTTGTGCATTTACAATATTCATTGATTTTTGCCATTGAAAAACATGTTTTTCATATACCAGAAATGTTTGAAGCTACTGACTGAATGAAAGGAGCTGGCATCTCACTCTCTTTGAATCTTCTTTATCATGCTAGGATTAGCAGGAAAAAGCTAAAAATTTCAGAATTGCACCGTGCAATGTGGAGATATTACTGTTTGTGCATTTCCAATATTCATTGATTTTTGCCATTGAAAAACATGTTTTTCATATACCAGAAATGTTTGAAGCTACTGACTGAATGAAAGGAGCTGGCATCTCACTCTCTTTGAATCTTCTTTATCATGCTAGGATTAACAGGAAAAAGCTAAAAATTTCAGAATTGCACCGTGCAATGTGGAGATATTACTGTTTGTGCATTTACAATATTCATTGATTTTTGCCATTGAAAAACGTCCAGAAATGTTTGAAGCTACTGACTGAATGAAAGGAGCTGGCATCTCACTCTCTTTGAATCTTCTTTATCATGCTAGGATTAACAGGAAAAAGCTAAAAATTTCAGAATTGCACCGTGCAATGTGGAGATATTACTGTTTGTGCATTTACAATATTCATTGATTTTTGCCATTGAAAAACATGTTTTTCATATACCAGAAATGTTTGAAGCTACTGACTGAATGAAAGGAGCTGGCATCTCACTCTCTTTGAATCTTCTTTATCATGCTAGGATTAGCAGGAAAAAGCAAAAAATTTCAGAATTGCACCGTGCAATGTGGAGATATTACTGTTTGTGCATTTACAATTTTCATTGATTTTTGCCATTGAAAAACGTCCAGAAATGTTTGAAGCTACTGACTGAATGAAAGGAGCTGGCATCTCACTCTCTTTGAATCTTCTTTATCATGCTAGGATTAACAGGAAAAAGCTAAAAATTTCAGAATTGCACCGTGCAATGTGGAGATATTACTGTTTGTGCATTTACAATATTCATTGATTTTTGCCATTGAAAAACGTTTTTCATATACCAGAAATGTTTGAAGCTACTGACTGAATGAAAGGAGCTGGCATCTCACTCTCTTTGAATCTTCTTTATCATGCTAGGATTAACAGGAAAAAGCTAAAAATTTCAGAATTGCACCGTGCAATGTGGAGATATTACTGTTTGTGCATTTACAATATTCATTGATTTTTGCCATTGAAAAACATGTTTTTCATATACCAGAAATGTTTGAAGCTACTGACTGAATGAAAGGAGCTGGCATCTCACTCTCTTTGAATCTTCTTTATCATGCTAGGATTAACAGGAAAAAGCTAAAAATTTCAGAATTGCACCGTGCAATGTGGAGATATTACTGTTTGTGCATTTACAATATTCATTGATTTTTGCCATTGAAAAACGTCCAGAAATGTTTGAAGCTACTGACTGAATGAAAGGAGCTGGCATCTCACTCTCTTTGAATCTTCTTTATCATGCTAGGATTAACAGGAAAAAGCTAAAAATTTCAGAATTGCACCGTGCAATGTGGAGATATTACTGTTTGTGCATTTACAATATTCATTGATTTTTGCCATTGAAAAACATGTTTTTCATATACCAGAAATGTTTGAAGCTACTGACTGAATGAAAGGAGCTGGCATCTCACTCTCTTTGAATCTTCTTTATCATGCTAGGATTAGCAGGAAAAAGCTAAAAATTTCAGAATTGCACCGTGCAATGTGGAGATATTACTGTTTGTGCATTTACAATATTCATTGATTTTTGCCATTGAAAAACGTCCAGAAATGTTTGAAGCTACTGACTGAATGAAAGGAGCTGGCATCTCACTCTCTTTGAATCTTCTTTATCATGCTAGGATTAGCAGGAAAAAGCTAAAAATTTCAGAATTGCACCGTGCAATGTGGAGATATTACTGTTTGTGCATTTACAATATTCATTGATTTTTGCCATTGAAAAACGTCCAGAAATGTTTGAAGCTACTGACTGAATGAAAGGAGCTGGCATCTCACTCTCTTTGAATCTTCTTTATCATGCTAGGATTAACAGGAAAAAGCTAAAAATTTCAGAATTGCACCGTGCAATGTGGAGATATTACTGTTTGTGCATTTACAATATTCATTGATTTTTGCCATTGAAAAACATGTTTTTCATATACCAGAAATGTTTGAAGCTACTGACTGAATGAAAGGAGCTGGCATCTCACTCTCTTTGAATCTTCTTTATCATGCTAGGATTAACAGGAAAAAGCTAAAAATTTCAGAATTGCACCGTGCAATGTGGAGATATTACTGTTTGTGCATTTACAATATTCATTGATTTTTGCCATTGAAAAACATGTTTTTCATATACCAGAAATGTTTGAAGCTACTGACTGAATGAAAGGAGCTGGCATCTCACTCTCTTTGAATCTTCTTTATCATGCTAGGATTAACAGGAAAAAGCTAAAAATTTCAGAATTGCACCGTGCAATGTGGAGATATTACTGTTTGTGCATTTACAATATTCATTGATTTTTGCCATTGAAAAACGTCCAGAAATGTTTGAAGCTACTGACTGAATGAAAGGAGCTGGCATCTCACTCTCTTTGAATCTTCTTTATCATGCTAGGATTAACAGGAAAAAGCTAAAAATTTCAGAATTGCACCGTGCAATGTGGAGATATTACTGTTTGTGCATTTACAATATTCATTGATTTTTGCCATTGAAAAACGTCCAGAAATGTTTGAAGCTACTGACTGAATGAAAGGAGCTGGCATCTCACTCTCTTTGAATCTTCTTTATCATGCTAGGATTAACAGGAAAAAGCTAAAAATTTCAGAATTGCACCGTGCAATGTGGAGATATTACTGTTTGTGCATTTACAATATTCATTGATTTTTGCCATTGAAAAACGTCCAGAAATGTTTGAAGCTACTGACTGAATGAAAGGAGCTGGCATCTCACTCTCTTTGAATCTTCTTTATAATGCTAGGATTAACAGGAAAAAGCTAAAAATTTCAGAATTGCACCGTGCAATGTGGAGATATTACTGTTTGTGCATTTACAATATTCATTGATTTTTGCCATTGAAAAACGTCCAGAAATGTTTGAAGCTACTGACTGAATGAAAGGAGCTGGCATCTCACTCTCTTTGAATCTTCTTTATCATGCTAGGATTAGCAGGAAAAAGCTAAAAATTTCAGAATTGCACCGTGCAATGTGGAGATATTACTGTTTGTGCATTTACAATATTCATTGATTTTTGCCATTGAAAAACATGTTTTTCATATACCAGAAATGTTTGAAGCTACTGACTGAATGAAAGGAGCTGGCATCTCACTCTCTTTGAATCTTCTTTATCATGCTAGGATTAGCAGGAAAAAGCAAAAAATTTCAGAATTGCACCGTGCAATGTGGAGATATTACTGTTTGTGCATTTACAATATTCATTGATTTTTGCCATTGAAAAACGTCCAGAAATGTTTGAAGCTACTGACTGAATGAAAGGAGCTGGCATCTCACTCTCTTTGAATCTTCTTTATCATGCTAGGATTAGCAGGAAAAAGCAAAAAATTTCAGAATTGCACCGTGCAATGTGGAGATATTACTGTTTGTGCATTTACAATATTCATTGATTTTTGCCATTGAAAAACGTCCAGAAATGTTT
The DNA here is from genome assembly GCF_046119375.1 of Phyllobates terribilis. Classification (NCBI taxonomy): domain Eukaryota; kingdom Metazoa; phylum Chordata; class Amphibia; order Anura; family Dendrobatidae; genus Phyllobates; species Phyllobates terribilis. The sequence continues at coordinate 9,878 of NW_027370045.1, forward strand.
GAAGCTACTGACTGAATGAAAGGAGCTGGCATCTCACTCTCTTTGAATCTTCTTTATCATGCTAGGATTAACAGGAAAAAGCTAAAAATTTCAGAATTGCACCGTGCAATGTGGAGATATTACTGTTTGTGCATTTACAATATTCATTGATTTTTGCCATTGAAAAACATGTTTTTCATATACCAGAAATGTTTGAAGCTACTGACTGAATGAAAGGAGCTGGCATCTCACTCTCTTTGAATCTTCTTTATCATGCTAGGATTAACAGGAAAAAGCTAAAAATTTCAGAATTGCACCGTGCAATGTGGAGATATTACTGTTTGTGCATTTACAATATTCATTGATTTTTGCCATTGAAAAACATGTTTTTCATATACCAGAAATGTTTGAAGCTACTGACTGAATGAAAGGAGCTGGCATCTCACTCTCTTTGAATCTTCTTTATCATGCTAGGATTAACAGGAAAAAGCTAAAAATTTCAGAATTGCACCGTGCAATGTGGAGATATTACTGTTTGTGCATTTACAATATTCATTGATTTTTGCCATTGAAAAACATGTTTTTCATATACCAGAAATGTTTGAAGCTACTGACTGAATGAAAGGAGCTGGCATCTCACTCTCTTTGAATCTTCTTTATCATGCTAGGATTAGCAGGAAAAAGCAAAAAATTTCAGAATTGCACCGTGCAATGTGGAGATATTACTGTTTGTGCATTTACAATATTCATTGATTTTTGCCATTGAAAAACGTCCAGAAATGTTTGAAGCTACTGACTGAATGAAAGGAGCTGGCATCTCACTCTCTTTGAATCTTCTTTATCATGCTAGGATTAGCAGGAAAAAGCAAAAAATTTCAGAATTGCACCGTGCAATGTGGAGATATTACTGTTTGTGCATTTACAATATTCATTGATTTTTGCCATTGAAAAACGTCCAGAAATGTTTGAAGCTACTGACTGAATGAAAGGAGCTGGCATCTCACTCTCTTTGAATCTTCTTTATCATGCTAGGATTAACAGGAAAAAGCTAAAAATTTCAGAATTGCACCGTGCAATGTGGAGATATTACTGTGTGCATTTACAATATTCATTGATTTTTGCCATTGAAAAACATGTTTTTCATATACCAGAAATGTTTGAAGCTACTGACTGAATGAAAGGAGCTGGCATCTCACTCTCTTTGAATCTTCTTTATCATGCTAGGATTAACAGGAAAAAGCTAAAAATTTCAGAATTGCACCGTGCAATGTGGAGATATTACTGTTTGTGCATTTACAATATTCATTGATTTTTGCCATTGAAAAACATGTTTTTCATATACCAGAAATGTTTGAAGCTACTGACTGAATGAAAGGAGCTGGCATCTCACTCTCTTTGTTTTACCATATTTTTTTTTATTTTTAAAAACCAATTTAACAGGGGAATAACAATCGTAGCATAAAAGTAATGACAAAAGAATGTTCGTAATAAAGGGAAAATTCTGAGGGAAGGGGAAGGGAAAAAGGTATAAACAGGAATGGATAAACAGGAAAGATGGGAGAAATTTGTTCGTCAAAAAATATATACGATAGTACATAAACTTGAACAATTTAAGCACACATTACTATCAATAGCAAATTAGACATATTAATGAGCTAAACATGACACACATTGAGATGTTCCAGCATTATAAGAAGGTTGAGGGAACCTAGTGGACCAAATATCCCACTTCCTAGAGAATTTAATTAAGTTATTGTTGATAAGGGCAAATCTGAGTTCAAATATTCTGTGAAGATTCATCTTATCAACTAAGTCCTCCAGAGTGGGGACGTGTGACTTTCTCCAATAAAAAGCCAATGCGTTCTTACAAACTGAAAATAAATGAATCACCAGAGATCTTTCAAATGACTTGCATGATTCAAGATCCAAGGATAGTAAAGCCCTTTGAGGGGTCAATACTAATGGTCTACCTAAAAGATCATCAACCAAAGAAGAGATCTGAGCCCATAGATTACGGATTTTCGTGCAGCTCCAAAAGAGATGTAAAAGATCTCCCCTAAGGCCGCACTCCCTCCAACAAAGGGGAGAGTTGCTGGGCTTTATATGATGTAGCCTGATTGGAGTGTAATACCATCTGGTTAGAATTTTGAAGTAGGCCTCTTGTAAGGGCATAGATATATTAGAGGCTTGGGAAAAAAGAACAGCATTCTCCCATTGGTCGGATTGGAAATTGAGTTTTAGGTCTTTTTCCCATCGTATCATGTAAAGGTGTTTTTGAAAAGAAAGGTCATTATTGAAACTGTTATATATGTGTCTCAGGCTCCAAAAAATTTTATGGGATGGGTTGCTTAACAGGTTCACCGAGGTTTCAGAAACGATAAGTTTGCCAGAAATGAATTCCAGAATTATGTTTTTTAAATGAGAATATAAAAAGAAATCAGAAGAGGGTAAGTTGAATCTTTTTTTAAGAGTTTGGAAAGGAATAAAAACAGAAGCTTCATACAGGTCTCCAATTTTTCTCAACCCTTTATTGTCCCATTGATCTGGAATGGAAGAGTTATATAGATCAGCAACAAAACCAATTGGGAAATTTTTGACAAGAGAAAGCTTAACCATATCAGAATCTTTCAAGGAGCTCTTTTTCTTTCTTTTAGCGATTTTTTTCCAAGCGTCAATAATCGCCTGGAAAATAGGGTGGGAAGAATCATGAGTGCACTGTTTAAAGAGATGCCTAAGTAACAAATCACGAGGAGAGGAGCCGTTATTTAAGAAAGTCTCTAGAATCATCCAAGCTGGGGGACTGTCAGAATTAAACCAATTACTGCTCTGTTTGATAAGGTTTGCCAAATAATAAGCGGAAATATTAGGGTGGCTCAGACCTCCGTTACTTTTATTCTTGTACAATATATCTGCAGATATCCTCGCACGTTTATTATCCCAGACATAAGAATTAATCTGATTTTGGATTTTTTGAACAAAGATGTGGGAAATAGCTAAAGGAAGGTTGCGGAAAAAATATAAAATTTTGGGAAGAACAAACATCTTGATAGAGAGGACTCTACCCCACCACGACAAATCTCTCTTCATAAAGTCCATCAAATCTCCTCGGACGATGTCATCAATCAGAACCAGATTGTCAGAGATTGTTGAGTTAATATTTTTACCAATACTGATCCCCAAATAAATCAGATTGCGTTTAGCCACACCAAAGGAAAATCTCGAGTGTAAAACCTCTCTCGTCTGACGGTCCAGATTAATGTTTAAAAGTTTAGACTTCTCATTATTGATCTTAAAATAAGAAATCTGAGAGAATATTTCTAGAACCTTCGAAACCTCCGCAACTGAATTTATTGGGTCCAGCAGGGAAAGCATAACATCATCTGCAAAGAGGCCAATTTTAAATTCTCGAGATGGGGTAGATATCCCTCTGATGTCAGTATTTTCTCTGATCCTCTGAGCAAGAGGCTCCATAGCCAGGACAAAGAGAAGAGGGGAAAGCGGGCAACCCTGTCTAGTACCATTTGTAATAGGGATTGGGTTTGAGAGATAATTGTTAACATAGATTTTTGCTTGGGGGTTAGAATAAAGGGCCATAATTGAAGAGAGAAAATTGTTGTCAAAACCAAATTTAATAAGGGTCAATTTAAGGTATAGCCAATTTAGCCTGTCGAAAGCTTTTTCAGCATCTAGGGCAAGCAATGAAGTTGGGAGTTTCGCCGTATTGATAACCTTAATAATATTCAAGAGTCTTCTAGAGCCATCAGTTGCTTGTCTCCCACCAACGAAGCCAATTTGATCGTCGTTGATGAGAGATGGGAGAATAGTCGATAAACGGTTGGCCAGAATTTTCGAATATATCTTAATGTCAGTATTAATTAGCGAAATGGGCCTATAATTTTTAACATTATCTCTCTCTTCTTTAGACTTGGGTATTAAGGTAATGGTAGCTTCCAGCATTTCTGAGGGGAAGGAGCTTATTGAGGAAGCATGATTGAAAATTTTCGTAAGAGGGAGAGAAAGTAGGTCGCAAAAAGTTTTATAATACTCATTAATGAACCCATCTGGACCCGGGGCCTTGAAAGCTTTAAGTTGCTTTATTGTGTTAATAATTTCAAGGTTAGAAAAAGGCTTGTTCAATGACTCGTGATCCAGAGGGCTCAATTTCGGTAGGTTAATGGAGGATAGAAATTTGTTGATTGCGTCTGGGTGAGGATGGGGAATTAGAGGGTCAGTTTTGATATTATAGAGTTTTTTGTAAAAGTCTGCAAACTGGTTCACTATATCTTTAGGGTGACAAAACGTTATTCCACTATCATTCTTTATTTTATCTATTCTATTAATTGCTCTTTTACATTTAACTAGGCGGGCCATAAAGCGGGTAGGTTTATTTAGAGCCGCATAGTAATTAAATTTTGATTTCCGAATAATCGCATCATAGGAAGAAGAAATTTCTGATTTTAGCTCTACCCTTAAATTTGACAGTTCCTTTTGAATTATTAGGGAAGGGGAAGGAAGATTAATTTGCTCTAGTTCTTTTTCCCTAATCAGTTTTTGAAGAGAATTTATTTTTGTTCTTTTTTCTTTTTTTTCAGATGAGGATATCTGCATTAGTACACCACGAAGGACGGCCTTGTGAGCACACCAGCTGGAGAAGGGATTAGATAAATCTGGGGTATCATTTTCCTTAAAATAATCAGAAATAGCTTTTTCAATAATTTTTTTGTTCTTGGGGTTATGAATAAGTGAAGATCTACATTTCCAAAGAAAACCATTTTTAATAAGAGGACCAATGTGAATTTCACATGACGTAGGGGCATGATCTGATAGCGACCTGAGGCCTATAGATACGCTAGAGAATTTGGGTAAAGAAAAGACGTCAGTTACTATTAAGTCAATTCTAGAGGCCGTTTGGTGTGCATCCGAAAAGTGTGAGAATTCTTTGGATGTAGTTTGCAGACATCTAAATGTGTCAAATAGTTCATTTTTATAGAGCCAGTTATTTAGCGTCGGGTATAAGTGGCGGCTGGGGGAGGAAGAGTCCATATGCCCATCCGGAACCATGTTGAAATCTCCCAAAAAAATCAATTCGCCTCTCCTAACCTCTTCAACCTTTCTAAAAACCTTGTTCAAAAAGGGTATTTGCTTTTTATTTGGGGCATATAGGTTAACAACAGTGCACTCATGATTATTTAGTTTACAGAGCAATATATGAAACCTTCCATTGGGATCTTTATGCTGATCCAAAAACTCAAATGGGACCGAGTCTTTGATCACTGTAGCTACACCGGCTTTTTTCCGGTCGCTAGTGGATTCAAATATATGAGGGTAGCGCTTGTGGGTGAAGGTAGGATGTTTCCCCTCGGCAAACCTTGTCTCCTGAAGACACGCAACATCAGCACCAAGATGACCCAATTCCTTCCAAAGGGAGAATCTCTTATTGGGACTGTTTAGGCCTCTTACATTGTAAGTGATGATCTTAATGGGCATAGGTAAATTAGCGATCAGAATAAGCCAAAAGGATAGGGGTCAGTTGGTCCAACAAATTCCCAAAAAATAAATCAATCAACAATCAAAGCTGGAATACACTATCTCACTATTAACTCAAAGATAGTAATAACAATAACCAAATATTCAAAGAAAAAAGAAAAAACGAATCAAAAAATCTCCTGAGGGAACCTTCACCGTAAAGGTTCTCCCTCAGATTGGGGGGGAAAAATAATGTGGACAAGCCTCGAAGGCTAAATATAAAGAAGAATGAAAAATCTAGTATGACATATTAGGTGAGGTGGTGAGTAAGTTTATTTTTTAATAAAAGGGCTCCCGAAAGAGTAGTGTTTCACATTTCAACGGTGGGGTATCTTTGCAGCTTTGTGGGGAATGTCCCTTATAAAGTCAAAAAATTTAGGGCCTTCATCAGGATCTGTAAGAGTAAATGTTTTCCCGTTAAAGAAAATCAGCAACTTAACTGGAAAGCCCCACCTATACGGGATATTCATACCTCTCAGTCTATCTGTGGTCAATTTGTATGACCTTCTCGCGTCCATGGTTTCTTTGGAAAAATCTGAAAAGATTTTTAGGTGTGAGAAAGGCTCAGGAAAAGTCCTGTTTTCCCTGATATATTTCAAAATTCTCTCTTTGGTCGAGAAAAAATGTAACCTAACTATTACATCTCTAGGGAGATCCGAGGAGATGGAGGTCGGACGAAATAAGCGGTGTGCCCTATCAATGATAAGATCCTGCTCAGAAAGGGATGGGATTGTCTGGTGAAGTAAGTCTTTGACATAGGTCGAGATATCTGAAGGAGATATATTCTCAGATACGCCTCTAATTTTCAAATTATTTCTCCTGCTTCTATCCTCCAAATCCGCCACTTTTAATCTGAGTCTCTTAAGCTCTGTTTTAATTTCTAGATTGTCAGAAGAGACAGACTCTACCTTTCCCTCCACCATTTCGAGCCTTTTAGTGTTTTCTTCCAATTTAACCCCAAACGCTTCCAAAGTAGTTTTCATGGTGTCAACTTGTTTCTCGAAGCCCAGTTTCATATTTCTGTCAATCGTCTTTAAAAGATTGTCCAGATATGAACCAAGGTCGGTATTTCCCAAATCTTGAGAAATGGTCATTTTGACCGGGACATTAGGCGTAAAATCGGAGGGTGAAGGGGAAAAGTCTTTTTTAGGGCGTCTCTTATCTGGACTAGGATTAGGAGACGGGTCCGAGGATTCCTCCTCCGAACTCGGAGCCAATGAAGAATATTTGTTGCTCCAGTCTCCTGGGTCCCTTCTCTTTGAAGAGATGGAAACATCCATCTCTTCTACTTTTCTTTCCTTAATTACTGTAGAAGAGGCAGGTTTAGCGACAGGGATTCTCTGTGGTTTTGGAGAAAATAGACTTTTAGCAGAGTCTTTGGTGGGAGAGCTTACTTTAAAACTCTGTCTGTCGTCAGGATTTCTATGAGGTGATCTGGACTTAAGTGGACTAATAGTATTGACAGTATCTTCTGAGGGATTTGAAAAAGAAGAGCGTTGAGAGGACTTCGCTCTTACCGCACTAGTTTTAAGGGGGGCTTCCAAAGACTTTTGGGTATTTTTTTTGTTAGCCGCCATTGTAAAAAAAAAAAAAAATAAGTCCTAAATGTATATATAAGGAAAACACCAAAAAGACAATGGAAATATTTAACCTAGAGAGTGGACAGAAGACTTTAGAGTAGCAAAATGACTAGGAACAATGACTGGAAGAAATTAGCATTAAACAAATATCATTCCAATAAGAGGCAATCAATACCCTTAAAGACTGCAGAATTATGTACCCCCTAGAATGCAATCCTTTAAATGTAAATCACAATCAAAAATATCAAGAAAAATAGTAAACTTGACCTGAGGGATAAAAATAAAAGGCACATATAGTTCTTAACAGAAAACTAATTATTGTGGAAACTTGCAGATCTGTAGAGTTCCATGGGCACCAACTGTTATATGTATATCAGGTAGCGAAGTCACAGTATATATATATATGGAGGCAGAAGCAATTCCTCCTATCCCCCACCTCCCTCAAAGTCAAGTCTCACAATTAAAATGATTGTACAAAGTTTGGTGTTTAATGGACCTCTGTATCAGTACTGATATAAAATCAGCACCATGGATAGCAGTGCAAAGCGATGTTGCAGCAGGAGGCAGGAGAATTAACTAATGTAAAATCAGCACCATGGACAGCAGTACAGAGCGATGCTATAGCAGGGGCAGGAGAGTTTGACTGAAATCAGCACCATGGACAGCAGTTCAAATCAGCACCATGGACAGCAGTGCAGAGCGACGCCAGCAGAGGGCAGGAGAATTTGATCAGCACCATGGACAGCAGTGCTGAGCTACGCCGCAGCAGGGGGCGGGAGATTTAAAGAATATCAGCTGATTGTGAGTATGAGACAGTGGAGGGCAGCGGTGCTGCTGCAGCAAGGGACCAAAGGCAAGTTCAAGGCTCAGCAGCGCTACCACAGGAGGGGGAGGCAGTCACAAAGGTCAGCAGGGTCCAGATACCTGAGGGGCACTATCAGCAGAGCGGCACAACGGGGAAAGACGGAGCGGACCTCAGGCACCAGCGGCGCTCACCAGCTGGGAGCAGAAGGAACGGAGCGGCCCCTTATCAGAGGGAGGGGGGATACCGCCGCCACTGTATAAGCCCTGGGGACGTGGGGACACCTGCTATATATACCAGCGGTGCCTGTAATCAGAGGGAAGCTTGGTATGCCGGCTCCTGAACAGAGGAGGGGGGACCGCTACTATGTGAACAGCCCGGAGCGCAGGTAACAGCCGCAAAGGAGAGGAGAGAGCCGGGTGCAGACAGCAGCGGTGGCAGTGAGCCGAGGGGGGGGAAAGGGACGCAGCAGCTTCACAGGGACACCAGGGGACACCGTTACCACCGGAGCAGCCCCAGAACCACGGCAACAGACCCCCAGAAACCCGATAAAAGCCCCGGCTTCAGCCAGGGCTTATCTGACCTGTACAGAAGTAATCAGTATGCAGTCCCGCTCCGTCTCAGTCTCCTGAACTCCGCGTCGTACAGGCTAGGCTAGGCTCACGGTCCCTTGTCGGCAGCAGGGGTCTTATCCACGGGGACCAGTGGGGTTGGGAATCTTTGGTCCGGAGGTGGCAGCGCCTCTTCTTTATGGAGTAAGGTCCTGCGGGTCCGGTCCGGACCTCCGTGAAGTAACGATAGTTGATTGCAGGGCAGGGATTTCCAAGCTGTCGCCGGTGTCCCGGTCTCAGTCCCCTCTTCTCTTTTCTTTCTTGGATCCGTTGAAAGAACAGCTGAAACTGCTGTAGGGTCCCGCTCCCAAAGTAAAAGGCGGAGCAGAGCAGACCTTTACTGCTATTCCAGTCACTTCAAAGCAGCGCTGCTGAGCGACTGGAAACAAGAAAAGGGCCGCAGAGTGACTGGAATCAAGAAAAGGGCCGCCAGTGATCGCCTGGGTGTCAGAACCAGAACCAAAATGTGCCACCCCGTGGATTAAAAATAAGCTCTGACAACAGTCAGGGGGCCCAGTATATAATGTTCAGTTAAATGAAGTGAGAGAAATATGTGCCCCCACCGATCTGTGAGCTTAAAGGGGCACGTCACAGCCTCAGGGACTGGAATGCTCATCAGGACTTACCGCAGCTGCATATAAAGCCTGCTGGTAGTCCTTAAGTCCGGTATAAAACGATGTAATCCTGGGTCCGGAGGTAGAAGGGCATAAATGGGTCCACAATCCTGTAGGGCCACGTTACAGAGTCACTTCAATGGTGGATTCTGAGCCTCACCCAAATGTCTGAGCACAAAACATCTCCAGGGTTGATGGGGTTAGCAGGGATTCTTTGGTGTCAAAATGATCCCTGAATGATAGGAAGTCAAAATATATAAGAATTTTGAAAAAAAATCTTCTTTTTGTTGCTTAAAAAGTAGCTTTAAAGCGAAGCCCTCAGGGAGCTCAGGATCAAGCTGCCATCTCGTCCTGTGCTCAGGCCACTCCCCCATCTCACTCTCTTTGAATCTTCTTTATCATGCTAGGATTAACAGGAAAAAGCTAAAAATTTCAGAATTGCACCGTGCAATGTGGAGATATTACTGTTTGTGCATTTACAATATTCATTGATTTTTGCCATTGAAAAACATGTTTTTCATATACCAGAAATGTTTGAAGCTACTGACTGAATGAAAGGAGCTGGCATCTCACTCTCTTTGAATCTTCTTTATCATGCTAGGATTAACATGAAAAAGCTAAAAATTTCAGAATTGCACCGTGCAATGTGGAGATATTACTGTTTGTGCATTTACAATATTCATTGATTTTTGCCATTGAAAAACATGTTTTTCATATACCAGAAATGTTTGAAGCTACTGACTGAATGAAAGGAGCTGGCATCTCACTCTCTTTGAATCTTCTTTATCATGCTAGGATTAGCAGGAAAAAGCAAAAAATTTCAGAATTGCACCGTGCAATGTGGAGATATTACTGTTTGTGCATTTACAATATTCATTGATTTTTGCCATTGAAAAACATGTTTTTCATATACCAGAAATGTTTGAAGCTACTGACTGAATGAAAGGAGCTGGCATCTCACTCTCTTTGAATCTTCTTTATCATGCTAGGATTAGCAGGAAAAAGCTAAAAATTTCAGAATTGCACCATGCAATGTGGAGATATTACTGTTTGTGCATTTACAATATTCATTGATTTTTGCCATTGAAAAACGTCCAGAAATGTTTGAAGCTACTGACTGAATGAAAGGAGCTGGCATCTCACTCTCTTTGAATCTTCTTTATCATGCTAGGATTAGCAGGAAAAAGCAAAAAATTTCAGAATTGCACCGTGCAATGTGGAGATATTACTGTTTGTGCATTTACAATATTCATTGATTTTTGCCATTGAAAAACGTCCAGAAATGTTTGAAGCTACTGACTGAATGAAAGGAGCTGGCATCTCACTCTCTTTGAATCTTCTTTATCATGCTAGGATTAACAGGAAAAAGCTAAAAATTTCAGAATTGCACCGTGCAATGTGGAGATATTACTGTTTGTGCATTTACAATATTCATTGATTTTTGCCATTGAAAAACATGTTTTTCATATACCAGAAATGTTTGAAGCTACTGACTGAATGAAAGGAGCTGGCATCTCACTCTCTTTGAATCTTCTTTATCATGCTAGGATTAACAGGAAAAAGCTAAAAATTTCAGAATTGCACCGTGCAATGTGGAGATATTACTGTTTGTGCATTTACAATATTCATTGATTTTTGCCATTGAAAAACATGTTTTTCATATACCAGAAATGTTTGAAGCTACTGACTGAATGAAAGGAGCTGGCATCTCACTCTCTTTGAATCTTCTTTATCATGCTAGGATTAACAGGAAAAAGCTAAAAATTTCAGAATTGCACCGTGCAATGTGGAGATATTACTGTTTGTGCATTTACAATATTCATTGATTTTTGCCATTGAAAAACATGTTTTTCATATACCAGAAATGTTTGAAGCTACTGACTGAATGAAAGGAGCTGGCATCTCACTCTCTTTGAATCTTCTTTATCATGCTAGGATTAACAGGAAAAAGCTAAAAATTTCAGAATTGCACCGTGCAATGTGGAGATATTACTGTTTGTGCATTTACAATATTCATTGATTTTTGCCATTGAAAAACATGTTTTTCATATACCAGAAATGTTTGAAGCTACTGACTGAATGAAAGGAGCTGGCATCTCACTCTCTTTGAATCTTCTTTATCATGCTAGGATTAGCAGGAAAAAGCAAAAAATTTCAGAATTGCACCGTGCAATGTGGAGATATTACTGTTTGTGCATTTACAATATTCATTGATTTTTGCCATTGAAAAACATGTTTTTCATATACCAGAAATGTTTGAAGCTACTGACTGAATGAAAGGAGCTGGCATCTCACTCTCTTTGAATCTTCTTTATCATGCTAGGATTAGCAGGAAAAAGCTAAAAATTTCAGAATTGCACCGTGCAATGTGGAGATATTACTGTTTGTGCATTTACAATATTCATTGATTTTTGCCATTGAAAAACGTCCAGAAATGTTTGAAGCTACTGACTGAATGAAAGGAGCTGGCATCTCACTCTCTTTGAATCTTCTTTATCATGCTAGGATTAACAGGAAAAAGCTAAAAATTTCAGAATTGCACCGTGCAATGTGGAGATATTACTGTTTGTGCATTTACAATATTCATTGATTTTTGCCATTGAAAAACATGTTTTTCATATACCAGAAATGTTTGAAGCTACTGACTGAATGAAAGGAGCTGGCATCTCACTCTCTTTGAATCTTCTTTATCATGCTAGGATTAGCAGGAAAAAGCAAAAAATTTCAGAATTGCACCGTGCAATGTGGAGATATTACTGTTTGTGCATTTACAATATTCATTGATTTTTGCCATTGAAAAACATCCAGAAATGTTTGAAGCTACTGACTGAATGAAAGGAGCTGGCATCTCACTCTCTTTGAATCTTCTTTATCATGCTAGGATTAACAGGAAAAAGCTAAAAATTTCAGAATTGCACCGTGTAATGTGGAGATATTACTGTTTGTGCATTTACAATATTCATTGATTTTTGCCATTGAAAAACATGTTTTTCATATAGCAGAAATGTTTGAAGCTACTGACTGAATGAAAGGAGCTGGCATCTCACTCTCTTTGAATCTTCTTTATCATGCTAGGATTAACAGGAAAAAGCTAAAAATTTCAGAATTGCACCGTGCAATGTGGAGATATTACTGTTTGTGCATTTACAATATTCATTGATTTTTGCCATTGAAAAACGTCCAGAAATGTTTGAAGCTACTGACTGAATGAAAGGAGCTGGCATCTCACTCTCTTTGAATCTTCTTTATCATGCTAGGATTAGCAGGAAAAAGCTAAAAATTTCAGAATTGCACCGTGCAATGTGGAGATATTACTGTTTGTGCATTTACAATATTCATTGATTTTTGCCATTGAAAAACGTTTTTCATATACCAGAAATGTTTGAAGCTACTGACTGAATGAAAGGAGCTGGCATCTCACTCTCTTTGAATCTTCTTTATCATGCTAGGATTAGCAGGAAAAAGCAAAAAATTTCAGAATTGCACCGTGCAATGTGGAGATATTACTGTTTGTGCATTTACAATATTCATTGATTTTTGCCATTGAAAAACGTCCAGAAATGTTTGAAGCTACTGACTGAATGAAAGGAGCTGGCATCTCTCTTTGAATCTTCTTTATCATGCTAGGATTAGCAGGAAAAAGCAAAAAATTTCAGAATTGCACCGTGCAATGTGGAGATATTACTGTTTGTGCATTTACAATATTCATTGATTTTTGCCATTGAAAAACGTCCAGAAATGTTTGAAGCTACTGACTGAATGAAAGGAGCTGGCATCTCACTCTCTTTGAATCTTCTTTATCATGCTAGGATTAACAGGAAAAAGCTAAAAATTTCAGAATTGCACCGTGCAATGTGGAGATATTACTGTTTGTGCATTTACAATATTCATTGATTTTTGCCATTGAAAAACATGTTTTTCATATACCAGAAATGTTTGAAGCTACTGACTGAATGAAAGGAGCTGGCATCTCACTCTCTTTGAATCTTCTTTATCATGCTAGGATTAACAGGAAAAAGCTAAAAATTTCAGAATTGCACCGTGCAATGTGGAGATATTACTGTTTGTGCATTTACAATATTCATTGATTTTTGCCATTGAAAAACATGTTTTTCATATACCAGAAATGTTTGAAGCTACTGACTGAATGAAAGGAGCTGGCATCTCACTCTCTTTGAATCTTCTTTATCATGCTAGGATTAACAGGAAAAAGCTAAAAATTTCAGAATTGCACCGTGCAATGTGGAGATATTACTGTTTGTGCATTTACAATATTCATTGATTTTTGCCATTGAAAAACGTCCAGAAATGTTTGAAGCTACTGACTGAATGAAAGGAGCTGGCATCTCACTCTCTTTGAATCTTCTTTATCATGCTAGGATTAGCAGGAAAAAGCAAAAAATTTCAGAATTGCACCGTGCAATGTGGAGATATTACTGTTTGTGCATTTACAATATTCATTGATTTTTGCCATTGAAAAACGTCCAGAAATGTTTGAAGCTACTGACTGAATGAAAGGAGCTGGCATCTCACTCTCTTTGAATCTTCTTTATCATGGTAGGATTAACAGGAAAAAGCTAAAAATTTCAGAATTGCACCGTGCAATGTGGAGATATTACTGTTTGTGCATTTACAATATTCATTGATTTTTGCCATTGAAAAACGTCCAGAAATGTTTGAAGCTACTGACTGAATGAAAGGAGCTGGCATCTCACTCTCTTTGAATCTTCTTTATCATGCTAGGATTAGCAGGAAAAAGCAAAAAATTTCAGAATTGCACCGTGCAATGTGGAGATATTACTGTTTGTGCATTTACAATATTCATTGATTTTTGCCATTGAAAAACGTCCAGAAATGTTTGAAGCTACTGACTGAATGAAAGGAGCTGGCATCTCACTCTCTTTGAATCTTCTTTATCATGCTAGGATTAACAGGAAAAAGCTAAAAATTTCAGAATTGCACCGTGCAATGTGGAGATATTACTGTTTGTGCATTTACAATATTCATTGATTTTTGCCATTGAAAAACATGTTTTTCATATACCAGAAATGTTTGAAGCTACTGACTGAATGAAAGGAGCTGGCATCTCACTCTCTTTGAATCTTCTTTATCATGCTAGGATTAACAGGAAAAAGCTAAAAATTTCAGAATTGCACCGTGCAATGTGGAGATATTACTGTTTGTGCATTTACAATATTCATTGATTTTTGCCATTGAAAAACGTCCAGAAATGTTTGAAGCTACTGACTGAATGAAAGGAGCTGGCATCTCACTCTCTTTGAATCTTCTTTATCATGCTAGGATTAACAGGAAAAAGCTAAAAATTTCAGAATTGCACCGTGCAATGTGGAGATATTACTGTTTGTGCATTTACAATATTCATTGATTTTTGCCATTGAAAAACATGTTTTTCATATACCAGAAATGTTTGAAGCTACTGACTGAATGAAAGGAGCTGGCATCTCACTCTCTTTGAATCTTCTTTATCATGCTAGGATTAACAGGAAAAAGCTAAAAATTTCAGAATTGCACCGTGCAATGTGGAGATATTACTGTTTGTGCATTTACAATATTCATTGATTTTTGCCATTGAAAAACGTCCAGAAATGTTTGAAGCTACTGACTGAATGAAAGGAGCTGGCATCTCACTCTCTTTGAATCTTCTTTATCATGCTAGGATTAACAGGAAAAAGCTAAAAATTTCAGAATTGCACCGTGCAATGTGGAGATATTACTGTTTGTGCATTTACAATATTCATTGATTTTTGCCATTGAAAAACATGTTTTTCATATACCAGAAATGTTTGAAGCTACTGACTGAATGAAAGGAGCTGGCATCTCACTCTCTTTGAATCTTCTTTATCATGCTAGGATTAACAGGAAAAAGCTAAAAATTTCAGAATTGCACCGTGCAATGTGGAGATATTACTGTTTGTGCATTTACAATATTCATTGATTTTTGCCATTGAAAAACGTCCAGAAATGTTTGAAGCTACTGACTGAATGAAAGGAGCTGGCATCTCACTCTCTTTGAATCTTCTTTATCATGCTAGGATTAACAGGAAAAAGCTAAAAATTTCAGAATTGCACCGTGCAATGTGGAGATATTACTGTTTGTGCATTTACAATATTCATTGATTTTTGCCATTGAAAAACGTCCAGAAATGTTTGAAGCTACTGACTGAATGAAAGGAGCTGGCATCTCACTCTCTTTGAATCTTCTTTATCATGCTAGGATTAGCAGGAAAAAGCTAAAAATTTCAGAATTGCACCGTGCAATGTGGAGATATTACTGTTTGTGCATTTACAATATTCATTGATTTTTGCCATTGAAAAACGTCCAGAAATGTTTGAAGCTACTGACTGAATGAAAGGAGCTGGCATCTCACTCTCTTTGAATCTTCTTTATCATGCTAGGATTAACAGGAAAAAGCTAAAAATTTCAGAATTGCACCGTGCAATGTGGAGATATTACTGTTTGTGCATTTACAATATTCATTGATTTTTGCCATTGAAAAACGTCCAGAAATGTTTGAAGCTACTGACTGAATGAAAGGAGCTGGCATCTCACTCTCTTTGAATCTTCTTTATCATGCTAGGATTAACAGGAAAAAGCTAAAAATTTCAGAATTGCACCGTGCAATGTGGAGATATTACTGTTTGTGCATTTACAATATTCATTGATTTTTGCCATTGAAAAACGTCCAGAAATGTTTGAAGCTACTGACTGAATGAAAGGAGCTGGCATCTCACTCTCTTTGAATCTTCTTTATCATGCTAGGATTAACAGGAAAAAGCTAAAAATTTCAGAATTGCACCGTGCAATGTGGAGATATTACTGTTTGTGCATTTACAATATTCATTGATTTTTGCCATTGAAAAACATGTTTTTCATATACCAGAAATGTTTGAAGCTACTGACTGAATGAAAGGAGCTGGCATCTCACTCTCTTTGAATCTTCTTTATCATGCTAGGATTAACAGGAAAAAGCTAAAAATTTCAGAATTGCACCGTGCAATGTGGAGATATTACTGTTTGTGCATTTACAATATTCATTGATTTTTGCCATTGAAAAACATGTTTTTCATATACCAGAAATGTTTGAAGCTACTGACTGAATGAAAGGAGCTGGCATCTCACTCTCTTTGAATCTTCTTTATCATGCTAGGATTAGCAGGAAAAAGCAAAAAATTTCAGAATTGCACCGTGCAATGTGGAGATATTACTGTTTGTGCATTTACAATATTCATTGATTTTTGCCATTGAAAAACGTCCAGAAATGTTTGAAGCTACTGACTGAATGAAAGGAGCTGGCATCTCACTCTCTTTGAATCTTCTTTATCATGCTAGGATTAACAGGAAAAAGCAAAAAATTTCAGAATTGCACCGTGCAATGTGGAGATATTACTGTTTGTGCATTTACAATATTCATTGATTTTTGCCATTGAAAAACATGTTTTTCATATACCAGAAATGTTTGAAGCTACTGACTGAATGAAAGGAGCTGGCATCTCACTCTCTTTGAATCTTCTTTATCATGCTAGGATTAACAGGAAAAAGCTAAAAATTTCAGAATTGCACCGTGCAATGTGGAGATACTACTGTTTGTGCATTTACAATATTCATTGATTTTTGCCATTGAAAAACGTCCAGAAATGTTTGAAGCTACTGACTGAATGAAAGGAGCTGGCATCTCACTCTCTTTGAATCTTCTTTATCATGCTAGGATTAACAGGAAAAAGCTAAAAATTTCAGAATTGCACCGTGCAATGTGGAGATATTACTGTTTGTGCATTTACAATATTCATTGATTTTTGCCATTGAAAAACATGTTTTTCATATACCAGAAATGTTTGAAGCTACTGACTGAATGAAAGGAGCTGGCATCTCACTCTCTTTGAATCTTCTTTATCATGCTAGGATTAGCAGGAAAAAGCAAAAAATTTCAGAATTGCACCGTGCAATGTGGAGATATTACTGTTTGTGCATTTACAATATTCATTGATTTTTGCCATTGAAAAACGTCCAGAAATGTTTGAAGCTACTGACTGAATGAAAGGAGCTGGCATCTCACTCTCTTTGAATCTTCTTTTTCATGCTAGGATTAACAGGAAAAAGCTAAAAATTTCAGAATTGCACCGTGCAATGTGGAGATATTACTGTTTGTGCATTTACAATATTCATTGATTTTTGCCATTGAAAAACATGTTTTTCATATACCAGAAATGTTTGAAGCTACTGACTGAATGAAAGGAGCTGGCATCTCACTCTCTTTGAATCTTCTTTATCATGCTAGGATTAGCAGGAAAAAGCAAAAAATTTCAGAATTGCACCGTGCAATGTGGAGATATTACTGTTTGTGCATTTACAATATTCATTGATTTTTGCCATTGAAAAACGTCCAGAAATGTTTGAAGCTACTGACTGAATGAAAGGAGCTGGCATCTCACTCTCTTTGAATCTTCTTTATCATGCTAGGATTAACAGGAAAAAGCTAAAAATTTCAGAATTGCACCGTGCAATGTGGAGATATTACTGTTTGTGCATTTACAATATTCATTGATTTTTGCCATTGAAAAACATGTTTTTCATATACCAGAAATGTTTGAAGCTACTGACTGAATGAAAGGAGCTGGCATCTCACTCTCTTTGAATCTTCTTTATCATGCTAGGATTAACAGGAAAAAGCTAAAAATTTCAGAATTGCACCGTGCAATGTGGAGATATTACTGTTTGTGCATTTACAATATTCATTGATTTTTGCCATTGAAAAACGTCCAGAAATGTTTGAAGCTACTGACTGAAAGAAAGGAGCTGGCATCTCACTCTCTTTGAATCTTCTTTATCATGCTAGGATTAGCAGGAAAAAGCTAAAAATTTCAGAATTGCACCGTGCAATGTGGAGATATTACTGTTTGTGCATTTACAATATTCATTGATTTTTGCCATTGAAAAACGTCCAGAAATGTTTGAAGCTACTGACTGAATGAAAGGAGCTGGCATCTCACTCTCTTTGAATCTTCTTTATCATGCTAGGATTAACAGGAAAAAGCTAAAAATTTCAGAATTGCACCGTGCAATGTGGAGATATTACTGTTTGTGCATTTACAATATTCATTGATTTTTGCCATTGAAAAACATGTTTTTCATATACCAGAAATGTTTGAAGCTACTGACTGAATGAAAGGAGCTGGCATCTCACTCTCTTTGAATCTTCTTTATCATGCTAGGATTAACAGGAAAAAGCTAAAAATTTCAGAATTGCACCGTGCAATGTGGAGATATTACTGTTTGTGCATTTACAATATTCATTGATTTTTGCCATTGAAAAACGTCCAGAAATGTTTGAAGCTACTGACTGAATGAAAGGAGCTGGCATCTCACTCTCTTTGAATCTTCTTTATCATGCTAGGATTAACAGGAAAAAGCTAAAAATTTCAGAATTGCACCGTGCAATGTGGAGATATTACTGTTTGTGCATTTACAATATTCATTGATTTTTGCCATTGAAAAACATGTTTTTCATATACCAGAAATGTTTGAAGCTACTGACTGAATGAAAGGAGCTGGCATCTCACTCTCTTTGAATCTTCTTTATCATGCTAGGATTAACAGGAAAAAGCTAAAAATTTCAGAATTGCACCGTGCAATGTGGAGATATTACTGTTTGTGCATTTACAATATTCATTGATTTTTGCCATTGAAAAACGTCCAGAAATGTTTGAAGCTACTGACTGAATGAAAGGAGCTGGCATCTCACTCTCTTTGAATCTTCTTTATCATGCTAGGATTAGCAGGAAAAAGCTAAAAATTTCAGAATTGCACCGTGCAATGTGGAGATATTACTGTTTGTGCATTTACAATATTCATTGATTTTTGCCATTGAAAAACGTTTTTCATATACCAGAAATGTTTGAAGCTACTGACTGAATGAAAGGAGCTGGCATCTCACTCTCTTTGAATCTTCTTTATCATGCTAGGATTAGCAGGAAAAAGCAAAAAATTTCAGAATTGCACCGTGCAATGTGGAGATATTACTGTTTGTGCATTTACAATATTCATTGATTTTTGCCATTGAAAAACGTCCAGAAATGTTTGAAGCTACTGACTGAATGAAAGGAGCTGGCATCTCTCTTTGAATCTTCTTTATCATGCTAGGATTAGCAGGAAAAAGCAAAAAATTTCAGAATTGCACCGTGCAATGTGGAGATATTACTGTTTGTGCATTTACAATATTCATTGATTTTTGCCATTGAAAAACGTCCAGAAATGTTTGAAGCTACTGACTGAATGAAAGGAGCTGGCATCTCACTCTCTTTGAATCTTCTTTATCATGCTAGGATTAACAGGAAAAAGCTAAAAATTTCAGAATTGCACCGTGCAATGTGGAGATATTACTGTTTGTGCATTTACAATATTCATTGATTTTTGCCATTGAAAAACATGTTTTTCATATACCAGAAATGTTTGAAGCTACTGACTGAATGAAAGGAGCTGGCATCTCACTCTCTTTGAATCTTCTTTATCATGCTAGGATTAACAGGAAAAAGCTAAAAATTTCAGAATTGCACCGTGCAATGTGGAGATATTACTGTTTGTGCATTTACAATATTCATTGATTTTTGCCATTGAAAAACATGTTTTTCATATACCAGAAATGTTTGAAGCTACTGACTGAATGAAAGGAGCTGGCATCTCACTCTCTTTGAATCTTCTTTATCATGCTAGGATTAACAGGAAAAAGCTAAAAATTTCAGAATTGCACCGTGCAATGTGGAGATATTACTGTTTGTGCATTTACAATATTCATTGATTTTTGCCATTGAAAAACGTCCAGAAATGTTTGAAGCTACTGACTGAATGAAAGGAGCTGGCATCTCACTCTCTTTGAATCTTCTTTATCATGCTAGGATTAGCAGGAAAAAGCAAAAAATTTCAGAATTGCACCGTGCAATGTGGAGATATTACTGTTTGTGCATTTACAATATTCATTGATTTTTGCCATTGAAAAACGTCCAGAAATGTTTGAAGCTACTGACTGAATGAAAGGAGCTGGCATCTCACTCTCTTTGAATCTTCTTTATCATGGTAGGATTAACAGGAAAAAGCTAAAAATTTCAGAATTGCACCGTGCAATGTGGAGATATTACTGTTTGTGCATTTACAATATTCATTGATTTTTGCCATTGAAAAACGTCCAGAAATGTTTGAAGCTACTGACTGAATGAAAGGAGCTGGCATCTCACTCTCTTTGAATCTTCTTTATCATGCTAGGATTAGCAGGAAAAAGCAAAAAATTTCAGAATTGCACCGTGCAATGTGGAGATATTACTGTTTGTGCATTTACAATATTCATTGATTTTTGCCATTGAAAAACGTCCAGAAATGTTTGAAGCTACTGACTGAATGAAAGGAGCTGGCATCTCACTCTCTTTGAATCTTCTTTATCATGCTAGGATTAACAGGAAAAAGCTAAAAATTTCAGAATTGCACCGTGCAATGTGGAGATATTACTGTTTGTGCATTTACAATATTCATTGATTTTTGCCATTGAAAAACATGTTTTTCATATACCAGAAATGTTTGAAGCTACTGACTGAATGAAAGGAGCTGGCATCTCACTCTCTTTGAATCTTCTTTATCATGCTAGGATTAACAGGAAAAAGCTAAAAATTTCAGAATTGCACCGTGCAATGTGGAGATATTACTGTTTGTGCATTTACAATATTCATTGATTTTTGCCATTGAAAAACGTCCAGAAATGTTTGAAGCTACTGACTGAATGAAAGGAGCTGGCATCTCACTCTCTTTGAATCTTCTTTATCATGCTAGGATTAACAGGAAAAAGCTAAAAATTTCAGAATTGCACCGTGCAATGTGGAGATATTACTGTTTGTGCATTTACAATATTCATTGATTTTTGCCATTGAAAAACATGTTTTTCATATACCAGAAATGTTTGAAGCTACTGACTGAATGAAAGGAGCTGGCATCTCACTCTCTTTGAATCTTCTTTATCATGCTAGGATTAACAGGAAAAAGCTAAAAATTTCAGAATTGCACCGTGCAATGTGGAGATATTACTGTTTGTGCATTTACAATATTCATTGATTTTTGCCATTGAAAAACGTCCAGAAATGTTTGAAGCTACTGACTGAATGAAAGGAGCTGGCATCTCACTCTCTTTGAATCTTCTTTATCATGCTAGGATTAACAGGAAAAAGCTAAAAATTTCAGAATTGCACCGTGCAATGTGGAGATATTACTGTTTGTGCATTTACAATATTCATTGATTTTTGCCATTGAAAAACATGTTTTTCATATACCAGAAATGTTTGAAGCTACTGACTGAATGAAAGGAGCTGGCATCTCACTCTCTTTGAATCTTCTTTATCATGCTAGGATTAACAGGAAAAAGCTAAAAATTTCAGAATTGCACCGTGCAATGTGGAGATATTACTGTTTGTGCATTTACAATATTCATTGATTTTTGCCATTGAAAAACGTCCAGAAATGTTTGAAGCTACTGACTGAATGAAAGGAGCTGGCATCTCACTCTCTTTGAATCTTCTTTATCATGCTAGGATTAACAGGAAAAAGCTAAAAATTTCAGAATTGCACCGTGCAATGTGGAGATATTACTGTTTGTGCATTTACAATATTCATTGATTTTTGCCATTGAAAAACGTCCAGAAATGTTTGAAGCTACTGACTGAATGAAAGGAGCTGGCATCTCACTCTCTTTGAATCTTCTTTATCATGCTAGGATTAGCAGGAAAAAGCTAAAAATTTCAGAATTGCACCGTGCAATGTGGAGATATTACTGTTTGTGCATTTACAATATTCATTGATTTTTGCCATTGAAAAACGTCCAGAAATGTTTGAAGCTACTGACTGAATGAAAGGAGCTGGCATCTCACTCTCTTTGAATCTTCTTTATCATGCTAGGATTAACAGGAAAAAGCTAAAAATTTCAGAATTGCACCGTGCAATGTGGAGATATTACTGTTTGTGCATTTACAATATTCATTGATTTTTGCCATTGAAAAACGTCCAGAAATGTTTGAAGCTACTGACTGAATGAAAGGAGCTGGCATCTCACTCTCTTTGAATCTTCTTTATCATGCTAGGATTAACAGGAAAAAGCTAAAAATTTCAGAATTGCACCGTGCAATGTGGAGATATTACTGTTTGTGCATTTACAATATTCATTGATTTTTGCCATTGAAAAACGTCCAGAAATGTTTGAAGCTACTGACTGAATGAAAGGAGCTGGCATCTCACTCTCTTTGAATCTTCTTTATCATGCTAGGATTAACAGGAAAAAGCTAAAAATTTCAGAATTGCACCGTGCAATGTGGAGATATTACTGTTTGTGCATTTACAATATTCATTGATTTTTGCCATTGAAAAACATGTTTTTCATATACCAGAAATGTTTGAAGCTACTGACTGAATGAAAGGAGCTGGCATCTCACTCTCTTTGAATCTTCTTTATCATGCTAGGATTAACAGGAAAAAGCTAAAAATTTCAGAATTGCACCGTGCAATGTGGAGATATTACTGTTTGTGCATTTACAATATTCATTGATTTTTGCCATTGAAAAACATGTTTTTCATATACCAGAAATGTTTGAAGCTACTGACTGAATGAAAGGAGCTGGCATCTCACTCTCTTTGAATCTTCTTTATCATGCTAGGATTAGCAGGAAAAAGCAAAAAATTTCAGAATTGCACCGTGCAATGTGGAGATATTACTGTTTGTGCATTTACAATATTCATTGATTTTTGCCATTGAAAAACGTCCAGAAATGTTTGAAGCTACTGACTGAATGAAAGGAGCTGGCATCTCACTCTCTTTGAATCTTCTTTATCATGCTAGGATTAACAGGAAAAAGCAAAAAATTTCAGAATTGCACCGTGCAATGTGGAGATATTACTGTTTGTGCATTTACAATATTCATTGATTTTTGCCATTGAAAAACATGTTTTTCATATACCAGAAATGTTTGAAGCTACTGACTGAATGAAAGGAGCTGGCATCTCACTCTCTTTGAATCTTCTTTATCATGCTAGGATTAACAGGAAAAAGCTAAAAATTTCAGAATTGCACCGTGCAATGTGGAGATATTACTGTTTGTGCATTTACAATATTCATTGATTTTTGCCATTGAAAAACGTCCAGAAATGTTTGAAGCTACTGACTGAATGAAAGGAGCTGGCATCTCACTCTCTTTGAATCTTCTTTATCATGCTAGGATTAACAGGAAAAAGCTAAAAATTTCAGAATTGCACCGTGCAATGTGGAGATATTACTGTTTGTGCATTTACAATATTCATTGATTTTTGCCATTGAAAAACATGTTTTTCATATACCAGAAATGTTTGAAGCTACTGACTGAATGAAAGGAGCTGGCATCTCACTCTCTTTGAATCTTCTTTATCATGCTAGGATTAGCAGGAAAAAGCAAAAAATTTCAGAATTGCACCGTGCAATGTGGAGATATTACTGTTTGTGCATTTACAATATTCATTGATTTTTGCCATTGAAAAACGTCCAGAAATGTTTGAAGCTACTGACTGAATGAAAGGAGCTGGCATCTCACTCTCTTTGAATCTTCTTTATCATGCTAGGATTAACAGGAAAAAGCTAAAAATTTCAGAATTGCACCGTGCAATGTGGAGATATTACTGTTTGTGCATTTACAATATTCATTGATTTTTGCCATTGAAAAACATGTTTTTCATATACCAGAAATGTTTGAAGCTACTGACTGAATGAAAGGAGCTGGCATCTCACTCTCTTTGAATCTTCTTTATCATGCTAGGATTAACAGGAAAAAGCTAAAAATTTCAGAATTGCACCGTGCAATGTGGAGATATTACTGTTTGTGCATTTACAATATTCATTGATTTTTGCCATTGAAAAACATGTTTTTCATATACCAGAAATGTTTGAAGCTACTGACTG
The DNA here is from genome assembly GCF_046119375.1 of Phyllobates terribilis. Taxonomy (NCBI): domain Eukaryota; kingdom Metazoa; phylum Chordata; class Amphibia; order Anura; family Dendrobatidae; genus Phyllobates; species Phyllobates terribilis. The sequence continues at coordinate 33,962 of NW_027370045.1, forward strand.
AATGAAAGGAGCTGGCATCTCACTCTCTTTGAATCTTCTTTATCATGCTAGGATTAACAGGAAAAAGCTAAAAATTTCAGAATTGCACCGTGCAATGTGGAGATATTACTGTTTGTGCATTTACAATATTCATTGATTTTTGCCATTGAAAAACATGTTTTTCATATACCAGAAATGTTTGAAGCTACTGACTGAATGAAAGGAGCTGGCATCTCACTCTCTTTGAATCTTCTTTATCATGCTAGGATTAACAGGAAAAAGCTAAAAATTTCAGAATTGCACCGTGCAATGTGGAGATATTACTGTTTGTGCATTTACAATATTCATTGATTTTTGCCATTGAAAAACGTCCAGAAATGTTTGAAGCTACTGACTGAATGAAAGGAGCTGGCATCTCACTCTCTTTGAATCTTCTTTATCATGCTAGGATTAGCAGGAAAAAGCAAAAAATTTCAGAATTGCACCGTGCAATGTGGAGATATTACTGTTTGTGCATTTACAATATTCATTGATTTTTGCCATTGAAAAACGTCCAGAAATGTTTGAAGCTACTGACTGAATGAAAGGAGCTGGCATCTCACTCTCTTTGAATCTTCTTTATCATGGTAGGATTAACAGGAAAAAGCTAAAAATTTCAGAATTGCACCGTGCAATGTGGAGATATTACTGTTTGTGCATTTACAATATTCATTGATTTTTGCCATTGAAAAACGTCCAGAAATGTTTGAAGCTACTGACTGAATGAAAGGAGCTGGCATCTCACTCTCTTTGAATCTTCTTTATCATGCTAGGATTAGCAGGAAAAAGCAAAAAATTTCAGAATTGCACCGTGCAATGTGGAGATATTACTGTTTGTGCATTTACAATATTCATTGATTTTTGCCATTGAAAAACGTCCAGAAATGTTTGAAGCTACTGACTGAATGAAAGGAGCTGGCATCTCACTCTCTTTGAATCTTCTTTATCATGCTAGGATTAACAGGAAAAAGCTAAAAATTTCAGAATTGCACCGTGCAATGTGGAGATATTACTGTTTGTGCATTTACAATATTCATTGATTTTTGCCATTGAAAAACATGTTTTTCATATACCAGAAATGTTTGAAGCTACTGACTGAATGAAAGGAGCTGGCATCTCACTCTCTTTGAATCTTCTTTATCATGCTAGGATTAACAGGAAAAAGCTAAAAATTTCAGAATTGCACCGTGCAATGTGGAGATATTACTGTTTGTGCATTTACAATATTCATTGATTTTTGCCATTGAAAAACGTCCAGAAATGTTTGAAGCTACTGACTGAATGAAAGGAGCTGGCATCTCACTCTCTTTGAATCTTCTTTATCATGCTAGGATTAACAGGAAAAAGCTAAAAATTTCAGAATTGCACCGTGCAATGTGGAGATATTACTGTTTGTGCATTTACAATATTCATTGATTTTTGCCATTGAAAAACATGTTTTTCATATACCAGAAATGTTTGAAGCTACTGACTGAATGAAAGGAGCTGGCATCTCACTCTCTTTGAATCTTCTTTATCATGCTAGGATTAACAGGAAAAAGCTAAAAATTTCAGAATTGCACCGTGCAATGTGGAGATATTACTGTTTGTGCATTTACAATATTCATTGATTTTTGCCATTGAAAAACGTCCAGAAATGTTTGAAGCTACTGACTGAATGAAAGGAGCTGGCATCTCACTCTCTTTGAATCTTCTTTATCATGCTAGGATTAACAGGAAAAAGCTAAAAATTTCAGAATTGCACCGTGCAATGTGGAGATATTACTGTTTGTGCATTTACAATATTCATTGATTTTTGCCATTGAAAAACATGTTTTTCATATACCAGAAATGTTTGAAGCTACTGACTGAATGAAAGGAGCTGGCATCTCACTCTCTTTGAATCTTCTTTATCATGCTAGGATTAACAGGAAAAAGCTAAAAATTTCAGAATTGCACCGTGCAATGTGGAGATATTACTGTTTGTGCATTTACAATATTCATTGATTTTTGCCATTGAAAAACGTCCAGAAATGTTTGAAGCTACTGACTGAATGAAAGGAGCTGGCATCTCACTCTCTTTGAATCTTCTTTATCATGCTAGGATTAACAGGAAAAAGCTAAAAATTTCAGAATTGCACCGTGCAATGTGGAGATATTACTGTTTGTGCATTTACAATATTCATTGATTTTTGCCATTGAAAAACGTCCAGAAATGTTTGAAGCTACTGACTGAATGAAAGGAGCTGGCATCTCACTCTCTTTGAATCTTCTTTATCATGCTAGGATTAGCAGGAAAAAGCTAAAAATTTCAGAATTGCACCGTGCAATGTGGAGATATTACTGTTTGTGCATTTACAATATTCATTGATTTTTGCCATTGAAAAACGTCCAGAAATGTTTGAAGCTACTGACTGAATGAAAGGAGCTGGCATCTCACTCTCTTTGAATCTTCTTTATCATGCTAGGATTAACAGGAAAAAGCTAAAAATTTCAGAATTGCACCGTGCAATGTGGAGATATTACTGTTTGTGCATTTACAATATTCATTGATTTTTGCCATTGAAAAACGTCCAGAAATGTTTGAAGCTACTGACTGAATGAAAGGAGCTGGCATCTCACTCTCTTTGAATCTTCTTTATCATGCTAGGATTAACAGGAAAAAGCTAAAAATTTCAGAATTGCACCGTGCAATGTGGAGATATTACTGTTTGTGCATTTACAATATTCATTGATTTTTGCCATTGAAAAACGTCCAGAAATGTTTGAAGCTACTGACTGAATGAAAGGAGCTGGCATCTCACTCTCTTTGAATCTTCTTTATCATGCTAGGATTAACAGGAAAAAGCTAAAAATTTCAGAATTGCACCGTGCAATGTGGAGATATTACTGTTTGTGCATTTACAATATTCATTGATTTTTGCCATTGAAAAACATGTTTTTCATATACCAGAAATGTTTGAAGCTACTGACTGAATGAAAGGAGCTGGCATCTCACTCTCTTTGAATCTTCTTTATCATGCTAGGATTAACAGGAAAAAGCTAAAAATTTCAGAATTGCACCGTGCAATGTGGAGATATTACTGTTTGTGCATTTACAATATTCATTGATTTTTGCCATTGAAAAACATGTTTTTCATATACCAGAAATGTTTGAAGCTACTGACTGAATGAAAGGAGCTGGCATCTCACTCTCTTTGAATCTTCTTTATCATGCTAGGATTAGCAGGAAAAAGCAAAAAATTTCAGAATTGCACCGTGCAATGTGGAGATATTACTGTTTGTGCATTTACAATATTCATTGATTTTTGCCATTGAAAAACGTCCAGAAATGTTTGAAGCTACTGACTGAATGAAAGGAGCTGGCATCTCACTCTCTTTGAATCTTCTTTATCATGCTAGGATTAACAGGAAAAAGCAAAAATTTCAGAATTGCACCGTGCAATGTGGAGATATTACTGTTTGTGCATTTACAATATTCATTGATTTTTGCCATTGAAAAACATGTTTTTCATATACCAGAAATGTTTGAAGCTACTGACTGAATGAAAGGAGCTGGCATCTCACTCTCTTTGAATCTTCTTTATCATGCTAGGATTAACAGGAAAAAGCTAAAAATTTCAGAATTGCACCGTGCAATGTGGAGATATTACTGTTTGTGCATTTACAATATTCATTGATTTTTGCCATTGAAAAACGTCCAGAAATGTTTGAAGCTACTGACTGAATGAAAGGAGCTGGCATCTCACTCTCTTTGAATCTTCTTTATCATGCTAGGATTAACAGGAAAAAGCTAAAAATTTCAGAATTGCACCGTGCAATGTGGAGATATTACTGTTTGTGCATTTACAATATTCATTGATTTTTGCCATTGAAAAACATGTTTTTCATATACCAGAAATGTTTGAAGCTACTGACTGAATGAAAGGAGCTGGCATCTCACTCTCTTTGAATCTTCTTTATCATGCTAGGATTAGCAGGAAAAAGCAAAAAATTTCAGAATTGCACCGTGCAATGTGGAGATATTACTGTTTGTGCATTTACAATATTCATTGATTTTTGCCATTGAAAAACGTCCAGAAATGTTTGAAGCTACTGACTGAATGAAAGGAGCTGGCATCTCACTCTCTTTGAATCTTCTTTATCATGCTAGGATTAACAGGAAAAAGCTAAAAATTTCAGAATTGCACCGTGCAATGTGGAGATATTACTGTTTGTGCATTTACAATATTCATTGATTTTTGCCATTGAAAAACATGTTTTTCATATACCAGAAATGTTTGAAGCTACTGACTGAATGAAAGGAGCTGGCATCTCACTCTCTTTGAATCTTCTTTATCATGCTAGGATTAGCAGGAAAAAGCAAAAAATTTCAGAATTGCACCGTGCAATGTGGAGATATTACTGTTTGTGCATTTACAATATTCATTGATTTTTGCCATTGAAAAACGTCCAGAAATGTTTGAAGCTACTGACTGAATGAAAGGAGCTGGCATCTCACTCTCTTTGAATCTTCTTTATCATGCTAGGATTAACAGGAAAAAGCTAAAAATTTCAGAATTGCACCGTGCAATGTGGAGATATTACTGTTTGTGCATTTACAATATTCATTGATTTTTGCCATTGAAAAACATGTTTTTCATATACCAGAAATGTTTGAAGCTACTGAC